>NC_088223.1:52231304-52363804 GCF_036934945.1 Oncorhynchus masou masou
TGCAAGATGTATAACTAGAGGACTATTCTACTTTTAATTCCGGGAAAACATCACATCAACTCACCTTCATCTAATGTTGCCAGTAAGGTGTAGTTATCTGGATTATCTAGAAGATCTTTCTTCAGAACTTCTCCCGTTTCCATTCATTGTAAAACTCCTGGGAAAAATTAAAATACAAAATGGGTGATATTCCAAATAGTAAAATAATCCACTGCTGTAACTTTGTTATTAACACTGCCATGCTAGTGCCCTCTAACATCCCCCCCCCCACTCCTATTACCTCCAACAGTCTTCCATACTTACACTTCAACTTCAGCCGTCCCTTGACTTTCAATAGCAATTATCCTAACGGTGTCCTCGGTCTGATCCTTTGACGGCGGCTTAACTTTGTACACCGAGAGTTTGTTATGGTCATGTCCAAGATTCGTGTTCATGTAACAGTCAGTCCCGTTGCTCTCAGCTTTAAGTTCTAGGGGCAAGAAACAGAGAGATTACTTGTCTTGTCAAAAACATATGGTGAAAAAAAACAATTGTTCACTACTACCTGGACAAATCTTGCAGCACTTCCCCTCGGTTTTCATGGGATGTTGGCATGGATACTGGCTGGGACATGTGAGGCGTTTACAATCCTGCATGCCATCCTTACAGGTACACAGGATGCACTCCAGGACCTTCCCCAGGACTGGGTGCCACACATCACCATGAGAGTAGGTCTTGCCGCTGTATTGGCATGCTGAGAGAAATGAAAAAACATATATTCTTGTATTAAATATTGTTACAAAATCCCAAAGCTGTAAGGGTTATATAGTTTTTTCCCCAATTGTTTACACACTACAACTGGAACTTGAAAACACAAAACACAGAAACCTGAAACTCATGTACCAAATCCCTTAATAACCAAGTCTGCAGAATTGCAAGCACAATTCCTGCTGTACACTCAGTTTTCAATTCTATATTACACTTTTTGCAAAACATTACACAGTTCTCAACATTAGGCACAACATTCAAAATGAAAATCTCTTTAGTCCCTTTGGAAAGCAACACCAATCACAATGCCAGGCTCTATACACCAATTGGCAACACCCACTCCTCACAGGTGTAAACACTAGTTGCTGAATTGTTCACTTAGAAATCAGAGCTATAGCACTATATACTCAGCTTTGTCTCAGGATGGTAAGTTGGTGGTTGAAGATATCCCTCTAGTGGTGTGGGGGCTGTGCTTTGGCAAAGTGGGTGGGGTTATATCCTTCCTGTTTGGCCCTGTCCGGGGGTGTCCTCGGATGGGGCCACAGTGTCTCCTGACCCCTCCTGTCTCAGCCTCCAGTATTTATGCTGCAGTAGTTTATGTGTCGGGGGGCTAGGGTCAGTTTGTTATATCTGGAGTACTTCTCCTGTCCTATTCGGTGTCCTGTGTGAATCTAAGTGTGCGTTCCCTAATTCTCTCCTTCTCTCTCTCGGAGGACCTGAGCCCTAGGACCATGCCCCAGGACTACCTGACATGATGACTCCTTGCTGTCCCCAGTCCACCTGGCCGTGCTGCTGCTCCAGTTTCAACTGTTCTACCTTATCATTATTCGACCATGCTGGTCATTTATGAACATTTGAATATCTTGGCCATGTTCTGTTATAATCTCTACCCGGCACAGCCAGAAGAGGACTGGCCACCCCACAGCCTGGTTCCTCTCTTGGTTTCTTCCTAGGTTTTGGCCTTTCTAGGAAGTTTTTCCTAACCACCGTGCTTCTACACCTGCATTGCTTGCTGTTTGGGGTTTTAGGCTGGGTTTCTGTACAGCACTTTGAGATATCAGCTGATGTACGAAGGGCTATATAAATAAATTTGATTTGATTTAAAAGGCCACAGATGAGCTCTCCTGTTTTGGAGGAAAATGGAAGTCAATGGTGAAGCAAGAGCTAGAGGTGAAGGAGTGAGAGTAAGAGGAGGACGAGGACGAGGAAGGACAGTTGTCTCAGATGAGATCAGGGCGACATTGGTTGACCATGTGCTCAACCATGGATTGAGTATGAGGGAGGCTGGGCATAGAGTTCAGCCCAATCTGAGCTGCTACACGGTTGCACACATCATGCGTACATTCAGAAATGAGAACCGGTAAGTTACCTACCATCTACACTATGCTCTTTATGCATGTATACTGTAGTATACTGCTGTCCGACATATCAGTAAGGCCTTTGTTACTCAGTGATTGTTGGCCAATGTTACAATAATGTCATTTCATATTGAAAGAAAATAGATTATTTTAACTTACTGTAACCAATCATATCATATTTGTGAACTGAGAGACGGCCAGGCCATGGTGGAAGACAACGGCTGTTCACACCAGAACAGGAGACTGGCTATTGTGAACATGGTGGTGGCAAACAACACCATTAGACTAGGAGAAATCCAGAACCACATAATTGCAGACAACACAATAACATTCACCAGGTGGGCTTGTCAACATTGGACAGTGTATTTCAATGCAACCAGATCCGGATGAAACGGGTCTACAGGGGGCCATTTGAGCGAAACTCAGAGAGGGTTAAAGAACATCGCTATGAATATGTGCAAGTACTATATACACTGTGATTTTATTATCATATCAGCACTGTATAGACACGTTACAGTACTGTAATCCAGTGTATTGTGCCTCACCACACTGACCACTCTAGGTCTATGTCACATATTGTCTCGTTGTCTGTTTCAGAGAGTCTTGGAGCTGGATGCCGCTGCAATTCTGCACGTTTATATTTACATTGTTGAGGCTGGCTTCAACCTAGCCAAAATGGGACGGAACATTATTGGCCACTGTGCCATTGTGAATGTCCCTGGACAGGGTGGAGGGAATATCACCATGTGCGCAGCCGTTAGCCAGCAAGGCATCAGCCATCACCATGCCAACCTTGGTCCCTACAACACCGCCCTTCTCATCACATTCCTGGACACACTACATGGCATCCTCATTCCAGCCGAGCAGAGGGGTGGACCAGAGCAGTCCAGTTATGTTGTCTCTTGGGACAACGTGAGTTTCCACCGGGCTGCTCTAGTCCGCAACTGGTTCATCGACCACCCACAATTTGTTCTATACCTCCCACCATATTCCCCATTCCTAAATCCAATTGAAGAGTTTTTTTGGCGATGGAAGGTGTATGAACGCCATCCCCTCACACGCATGCCTCTTTTCCAGGCAATGGAGGATGCATGTGGTGAAGTTGATGTGGGGCCTTTCGGCAGCTGGATCTGTCACTCCAGAAGATTCTCTCCCTGCTATTTAGCCAGGGAGAACATGGCTTGTGATGTACAGTCGTGGCCAAAAGTTGAGTTACACAAATATTAATTTCCACAAAGTTTGCTGCTTCAGTGTCTTTAGATATTTTTGTCAGATGTTACTATGGAATACTGAAGTATAATTACAAGCATTTCATAAGTGTCAAAGGAAGTTATTGACAATTACATGAAGTTAATGCAAAGAGTCAATATTTGCAGTGTTGACCCTTCTTTTTCAAGACTTCTGCAATCCGCCCTGGCATGCTGCCAATTAACTTCTGGGCCACATCCTGACTGATGGCAGCCCATTCTTGCATAATCAATGCTTGGAGTTTATCAGAATTTGTGGGGTTTTGTTTGTCCACCCGCCTCTTGAGGATTGACCACAAATTCTCAATGGGATTGAGGTCTGAGGAGTTTCCTGGCCATGGACCCAAAATATCGATGTTTTGTTCCCCGAGCCACTTAGTTATCACTTTTGCCTTATGGCAAGGTGCTCCATCATGCTGGAAAAGGCATTGTTTGTCACCAAACTGTTCCTGTATGGTTGGGAGATGTTGCTCTCAGAGGATGTGTTGGTACCATTCTTTATTCATTTCTGTGTTCTTAGGCAAAATTGTGAGTGAGCCCACTCCCTTTGCTGAGAAGCAACCCCACACATGAATGGTCTCAGGATGCTTTACTGTTGGCATGACACAGGACTGATGGTAGCGCTCACCTTGTCATCTCTGGACAAGCTTTTTTCCGGATGCCCCAAACAATCAGAAAGGGGAGTCAGAGAAAATGACTTTACCCCAGCCCTCAGCAGTCAAATCCCTGTACCTTTTGCAGAATACCAGTCTGTCCCTGACATTTTTCCTGAATATGTGGCTTCTTTGATGCCCTTCTTGACACCAGGCCATCCTCCAAAAGTCTTCGCCTCACTGTGCGTGCAGATGCACTCACACCTGCCTGCTGCCATTCCTGAGCAAGCTCTGTACTGGTGGTGCCCCGATCCCGCAGCTGAATCAACTTTAGGAGATGGTCCTGGCACTTGCTGGACTTTCTTGGGTGCCCTGAAGCCTTCTTCACAACAATTGAACTGCTCTCCTTAAAGTTCTTGGTGAGCCGATAAATGGATGATTTAGGTGCAATCTTACTTGGCAGCAATATCCTTGCCTGTGAAGCCTTTTTGTGCAAAGAAATGATGACGGCACGTGTTTTCTTGCAGGTAACCATGGTTGACAGAGGAAGAACAATGATTCCAAGCACCACCCTCCTTTTGAAGCTTTCAGTCTGTTATTCGAACTCAATCAGCATGACAGAGTGATCTCCAGCCTCGTCATCTTTAAACAATCACACCTGTGTTAACAAGAGAATCACTGACATGATGTCAGCTGGTCCTGTTGTGGCAGGGCTGAAATGCAGTGGAAATGTTTTTGGGGGATTCAGTTCATTTGCATGGCAAAGAGAGACTTTGCAATTACAGTTTGTTTCCAACTGCTTACACACAAAATCTTTTCATGTCACACGATTTTTGAAACCTCTCACTCAAAGTGCAAAACTACACACCAAATGTGAAAAACCATAAGCTATTTCTCAGCCTTTGACTCAGTTGTCAATTGCATAAAACACTTTTTTCAAAATACTACACACAATTCTCAACCTAAAACACAAAAATCTAACAGGAACTTGCTTTCCTTTTCCAAACACAACCAATCAAAATGCTACACTTATTCACCAGGTCACACACACTCCTCACATGTGCAAACACTAATAGCTTAACTGATCACTAACCAAATCACTGCTTTACTGTAGTATAGGCCTATAAATAGGTCAAAGGTCAGATTACCTGTTTTGAACAATAGATGCCAAATATGGACAGAGAGCAAGAGGAGTAGGAGGGAGAGGAAGAGGACGAGGGCAAAGAAGAGAAGGATGGAGGCATCTCTAATGAGATTAGGGCAAAATTTGTTGATCATGTGATCAACCACGGTTTGACCATGAGAGAGGCTGGACTGAGAGTCCAGCCCAATTTGAGTCGATTTACAGTGGCGTCCATAATTCGAACCTTCAGAAATGAGAACAGGTATGCAACTATCTAATGACTATTTTAGCATTACAGTAATGCACTGTAAAATACGTATGACTTCATAGTACTGCATAAACATTTGTAACTCTAAGCCATCCATTTACTGCACTGCATTGAATGAATAAGGTTGGTTATCATGCTGTACTACATTTTGTTGTACATTGTTTACAGTTCCTATGCTGAACACATACTGTGTTTGAATTCTGTACAGAGTGGAAAGGCAAAGACATCATGGAGGACGAGCACGCTTGTTTACAGATGTACAAGAGACTGCAATTATGAATATGGTCTGTGTGGGGACAGAGGTTGCCTCTGTCCAAGGTTGGATACGCCATGCTAGGAGATTCTTCCCTCGATGTTTGGCAAGAGAAAACCTATCTTGTGATGTGGACGAAGTATCGTGGCCAGACTCAGGCCGGAGAATAGATGAAGCGTAGCTTAGCACTGGTGACTGCCACCCCCCTACCAATTCCTGTACTGCCCCCTTGGGACGCCACACACACACACACACACAATTGTGTTCTTTACTGTATTCTAAAGAATATACTTTTGGTTTACTTATGTTTATGGTTTTGTTGTATGCTACTGTATACAACAGTAATGTTTGGCCTAATAAATATTTTCTGTTTCTACATTGCATTGGTGTTTACAGTGTACTTGTTACCCCTCAGCAGATTACTTTCACTGTAGAACATTGTATTGAAATGTAGATATAAGCCTATGAAAGACCAAAGAGCTTTAGATTTAGAACAACAGTGTTTACATGGTATATCCAAAAATGTAGTATTATGAAAGCAGTTTTTGCCATTTGATGCAAATGCTTCATTCTGACATGTGTTTATGGCATTTTGAATGCAGTGTTACATTTTGAAGGAGATGTGAGGCATTTTGCATTTTGTGTGTGCAGTTTTGGGAATTGTGTGTAGAGTTTTGAAAAAAAGGAGACAGTTTTGAAAAACGTGTAAGCAGTTGGAAAAAAACTGTAATTGCAATTCATCTGATCACTCTTCATAACATTCTGGAGTACATGCAAATTGCCATCATACAAACTGAGGCAGCAGACTTTGTGAATATTAATATTTGTGTCATTCTCAAAACATTTGGCCACTACTATAGATGAGGTGCTGTGACCAGACCTAAATAGGAGGCAGGATGCAGCCTAATGTCTTATTCTTACATTTTGCACATTTTTGTCTTTTAGAAAGAGCCACTTTCCTTTATTTATTTTTGCACAGAAAACCCTTTATCTTACTGATTTTTCCCCCTGGTTTTCTCCTTTTGGGTATGGAAAGTTATATATAAAACACAATTGTTGGAAATAAATGACAATGTTTTTGTTACGGTATTGCGTGTGTGTGTGTTTAATATTGTATATTTGAGTAGGTATACATTACTGTAACAACCTTTTACAACCAGCTACAGTGTAACACTGAAAATGCAAAAGGCATAAACCTACTGATGGGATATTCATAGTAGTGTTTTGTGTTGAGCACATCCGTCTGTTGTTGGTTGCTAGACAGATCTATTCATGACATGTGTGTGTATGATTTTAATGCAAAAAAAACTATTTTGGAAAGAGATAAAACAGTGTTTGCTTTTGCTAGAGATTTGTAGAGTTGAGCATTTTGTGTTTGTGGTTTGGTGCTTTGTGTCGAGAGTTTTGGGAACATGGTCCAAAGATTCGGCAAGCGTGTGGAAACACTTGTGGAAAACTGTATTACATGGAACTGCTCAATGACCAGAGAACCGGTCGCCTATTGTAGGCATTGACAATAGGAGAATTATCAATAAGTCTATTATCAATGTAGGGCTGTCATTAAATTCTCACCCTTCTGGTGGCTTTTCTGCAGCAGGAAATTCACAGTGGTCTCTGCAGCACCTTTGAAGTGGAGTTTGGGCAGGCTCAGGCCTCTGGGAGTACCCCGGACTGTGGATGGAGTAGAACGGACAGAGCGCCCTTGGAGCTGCTCTCCAGCACACTGGTCCAATGAATGCCTCTTGTATATTCACGGACACAAATAGATTATTTTCGATTCACGTGCAGTTCCAATGCCAATGAGTTGAACCCCCCCCTCCTTATAAAATACAGTAACACAGGTAGATATGAACATGGACATATGGACAGTACAGATACCTCCCCTCAAATCAAAATCCCCTGCGCACACGGTTTCATCAAAGTTGATTTGCATGTCTCACAAATGAAGATGAAACATTAGTTGTCATTTTTTGGTTTGTTGATATGACGGTTTTACAAATCTAGAAGACTAGAGTCATTAATGAATTAACAGAAAAATACATACAACGCCTCGGTTCAGCTGTTGGCCTCTATGCTCCACTGATGAGTACCCATTAATGCCGCCATCTAAACACAGAGAAATTAACAGGAGACATACTTATTGACTTTGATATTTACTTTAACAGAAAGTATGATGCAAATCTGATGTTGCAAGAAATAAAATGTTAGCACCTTTGCACACTAGACAGCAGGTATCTGGGACTGAGAATGGCGAGGAGCAGGTCAGTGGCTGGCAAGTTTTCAGAGCACAGAAGATATTTCCATTCTAAAAACAACAGTGGACAAAAAGTTGAAGGAGAGACAGAAGGGATGTCAGATGTTGCAGAATAGGGTGGCATTGGTTACCACAGGGCATTGTAGCTACATCATCAGCTCCAGTATTATGGCTAGGTCATATCTAAGTCGTCCGATATTGACACACGAGGAAAAACTCCCAGTTACATTCTCAGAATAACGAGCCGTAACGTCAAAGCCTCCATTGTAAAAGATCAACACCGTAAACTACAGGAAGAGAGAGAGTGTGCCTTACAGAACATGTACACATAACACACTGGCTGGTTTGGCGAGATGGGAAGAGGTCGTGGTTGGCAAAGGTGTCCCCCGGTTGGTAGACAGTTCCATTATACTTGCAGGACTTCACCGGGGCTCTCAGGCCAGCTGGAATCCTCGGCTCATCTGAGGAGATAACGGCAAGCACAAAAAAATGTACACGAGTGCCAAAGCAGGATGTTGTTCTTGCTCTATTGTATGGTAATGTCTGATCCTACCTGTACAGCGAGGGCAGCACTGCTCAGAGTCAGTCACTGGGTTCTCACACTGCAGAGTAGGACACTTAATTGTGTTACATTTCACATGGCCTGTCTAAGAGAGGGAAACGGTACATGTTTTACAGGCATACCTTGAAATCCCACCCACCAAAATCCTTTCAAGCGACTGCCAGTATTATAGATAGCGTGTAGCCTAAATCCTCTGCATGCAGTAGCCTATGATCCAATATCACTCAGATTCAGACAGTTTGATACAGTAGTCTATATGACAGTGTTGTGGTTTCATACTGTATTAAGCTAACCCACAGATGAGACTAAACGGACTAATGGCGTATTCTAACTATATGTACCTTAGTGCAGGAACAGCGCATACAAAACATGAATCCAAAGGGTTCCAGATAAGGATGCCAGCTGTCTCCTGGACTGTACGTTTTCTCTTTGAAAGTACAGAAAACTGAAGACACTGGGTGCAATAAAAAAGGGAAGGAGGGAAGGTAAGAAGTAATTTGAGCAGCTGAAGCGTTTACCATATGAAGCAAAGCAGGAGTTCTCATAAACAGAAAATAAAAGAGACTGATCATCAAAATATAACGCCTTCGGGAATAAAGATAGTTAAACAAAGTTCTGAAACAAGTTACTGTGTGAATACTACACGAACCTTATAGATAGGACAGAAATACACGCACTGTGTACACTTGCCAAATATAGAAAAAAAAGTTGCAATGATGAAAGTCAGAAGATTAAAAACGACACAAGCGTAGATCATCGCAAGTAGCGGTTGTTGTGTATTCATATAGTAAAACTCAGAATGTTAAATGTTGTTTTTAACTACATCATATACGCATTGCATCAGTTGCAGGTAACGATTTAACTTTAGATTTGCAGGCCGTCCGTCCTACCTTTCCTTGTTCTTATAACATCACCGCCACAACCAACGAACATACGTATGCAAATTAATAAGAAAATATGCTTCATGTTGCTTGTCAATATGAAATGAAATAGCAGCAACTGCGACAGCAAACCCCAGGACCGTGTGAAACTCCCCATAAAATCATGAATTTATCATTGGTTTTCACGAAGGCGCCTCCTACAGGAAGAATACGCCAATTTATAAACTGGGGTGAAATGAATGACGTGATGCTGTCAAAGTTCAGGTCGTCAGGACGTTGAAATCATATGCTTTCACAGATAGAGGATGAGAATTAATACAAGTATATTAAATTATCTTATGGGTGTTGGTTGTCAAGTAGGCCTACAGTAGGAATAAACCCTACGTTGTCAAATAATTAATTGGAGAAATAAAGCAGACTTACTTTGTCTCTAAAATGCACAGTAGCCCTAACTAGACATTTCGATGATGTCCTAATGAAAACGGGATGGGTGCCTGTGATGTCATAATAAAAATGGGAGCCTATGATGTCATAATGGAAATGACATGACCTTGAGGTCAAAAGCCGCTGCTTATTTGTTAAAGATTCAAAGGCAGATAAGATCTTTCGATAGGGAGAACTGAAGCTCTTACTGGATCACAATGGAACCTGTGCGCTAGTGCGGCGGTGGAGGGACACAAAGTCTGAGGCTCAGCCAGAGAGGCCACGGCAACTGTCAACTGGGTCCAATGGTTGAGGAATTGAAATGGCAGTGAAAAAGATTAAGCTCACTTCCGCTGTCAAGATAATTTGCAGATGTGAGATGAAGACTGAAGGGCCGATGCACAGTAAATCGTGTTGGAGAATTGCCCAATTAGAAATGACAGTGTGTATTTTTTAGGTTTCAAAGCAGTAAAACATATGTAAAGATACTTTTAGGCCTTAATGTATTTTTGTCTCAAGACATCTACCCTCCCTCCTAAAAGGCAAACGCACCTAGTAGGGCTACCAACACACTGCAATGTTATGGGACACGAGAGGAAAGACTATTATTCAACATTACTCCAGCATTTATTTAAACATTCAGGAAACACACATGGATTAAAACGATTACTTTCAAACAGCCTTCATGCTGAAATCTTTACAGACTAGGCATGGGGGAAAACACAGAATAAAACAACGACAGCACAGCAATGTCCACATAGCATAGGAAACTGATTCCAATCCTCATTTAAGTGTGACTCACTGATTCAGTTTGACCAGACGAGATTACACAACAGTGGTTTATAGGTAGTCCGATGCCAAACAGTGTTTTGCGTCTTTAAATGAGACACTTCGGCATGAATATGACACCAACAATGAAATTATAACAAAGACATGATGTAGCTGGATCGAATCCCTGAGCTGACAAGGTAAAAAATCTGTCGTTCTGCCCCTGAACAAGGCAGTTAACCCACTGTTCCCCGGTAGGCCGTCATTGTAAATAAGAATTTGTTCTTAACTTGCCCCGTTAAATAAAGGTTACATACATTAAAAAAACAACACTAAAAAAACAACACAAAAACGTTCCAATAACAAAATATGCAGTAATTCCTTACTGCTACTAGATGTTGCAAAACAAATTATTTTCCTTGTAAAGAGCAAAAACAGACAAAGGCTAAACTCTCAGCAACCAACTGTTGGCCCTCATGGCTGTGCTCCGATCCTCTATACTTTCACTGGGAAAGGGACTCATTTGTGTGGGAGAAATGACAGGACACTGGTGTAGACAGAAAGGATGCCAATAGAGACAATTCTCTAAATTCTCAGACTTACAAGTTACCAATTTGGTTGGAACATGGAATATGAAAATGTCAACCAGTCTAGGACAGAGGACATTCATAATTCAAGAACCTTCCATCCATACCCACGAGTTTCACCTATTATATATGTCCTGGAAAACACGTAGGGTCTTTCAATATACAGCAGTAGGCCAACTGTAGGTTAATACTGTATAAGAACAGATTTGAGGTATTCCCTCTGTGCTCCTCACACATTTTCTCTAAATTCTCTTTTACACTCAGTCACTTACTCACGCACACACACACACACATACACACGCACGCACGCACGCACACACACACACACACACACACACACACACACACACACACACACACACACACACACCCTCTCAGGAGGTGGTACTGCTGCCTGCCCCCGTGTCTTCCGCGCCTGTCTTCTGACGTTTCTTGGCCCGGATCTCATTCATGGCCATTCCTTTTGTTGGCCACTGGTACTGAGGGAAGAGAGACAAATACATGTTGTTATGCAAAGAACAGAGCACAGATCATGAGGAGATGTGATGCACTAAGGAATACAAATCAATACTGAGCCTCTTCACACTCAACCATGCCTGGTCGGCCTCTGGAGTATGTTTATCTATTTTTGTATTTTTTTGTTGAACCTTTATTTAACTAGGCCAGTCAGTTAAGACCAAATTCTTATTTACAATGACGTCCTACTAAAAGGCAAAAGGCCTGCTGCGGGGACGGACGGGGGCTGGGATTTTAAATAAATAAATAATATAGAACAAAACACACATCACAACAAGAGAGACAACACTACATAAAGAGAGACCTAAGACAACAACATAGCATGGTAGCAACACAACATGACAACAACAAGGTAGCAACACAACATGGTAGCAGCACAAAACATGGCACAAACATTATTGGACACCGACAACAGCACAAAAGGCAAGAAGGTAGAGACAATATTACATCACACAAAGCAGCCACAACTGTCAGTAAGAGTGTCCATGATTTAGTCTTTTAATGAAGAGATTGAGATAAAACTGTCCACTTTGAGTGTTTGTTGCTGCTCGTTCCAGTTGCTAGCTGCAGCGATCTGAAAACAAGAGCGACCCAGGGATTTGTGTGCTTTGGGGACCTTTAACAGAATGTGACTGGCAGAACGGGTGTTGTATGTGGAGGATGATGGCTGCACTATATATCTCAGATAGGGGTAGTGAGGCCTAAGAGGGTTTTTATAAATAAGCATCAACCAGTGGGTCTTGCGACGGGTTTACAGAGATGACTAGTTTACAGTCAACACAGCTGGTTCCTGAAGTGCAGTGGACAGGTTCCACAATCAAAAACCTTCTTAAAGCAACAGCTCTGAACCCAACCTCAAATGAGTACTGTTAGAGTGAGTATATCTAAGGTGGAGCAAGACTCAATTGTGGGAAGCAGAGTGTCCTGTGCTGCTCTTCAGTTTTGTTCCCCAGTGAATGTGAGCGACTGTGTTTGTCTCCAGTCTTACTTTAAGTCTGCGCCTGTAAACAGCTTTCTGGGGGGTCCCACTCCAGTCCATTCTGGTAAGCCTCCAGCTCATCGTCTGATGGAGCAAACTCCTGCCAGATACATAGGATAAATTCAGTTTATTTTCATTTTGAATACATCTACTCAGTTATGCTTCTGGTAGAACAATAAAATGCACAGCACAACTGAAGGGAAGGGCATGTACGGGGCATTCGTAAATGATTTAGACGCCTTGACTTTTTCCACATTTTTGTTAAGTTACATTCGTCATACATCTACACACAATAATCCATCATGATGTTGGTAATCAAACCTACCACTGTAGTGTCGTCTGCAAACTTGATGATTGAGTTGGAGGCGTGCATGGCCACGCAGTCATGGGTGAACAGGGAGTACAGGAGAGGGCTGAGAACGAACCCTTGTGGGGCCCCAATGTTGAGGATCAGCGGGGTAGATACGTCATTAAGTCCAGGACCCAGTTGCACAGGGCAGGGTCGAGACCCAGGGTCTCGAGCTTAATGATGAGTTTGGAGGGTACTATGGTGTTAAATGCTGAGCTGTAGTCGATGAACAGCATTCTTACATAGGTATTCCTATTGTCCAGATGGGTTAGGGCAGTGTGCAGTGTGATTGCGATTGCGTCGTCTGTGGACCTATTGGGGCGGTAAGAAAATTGGAGTGGGTCTAGGGTGTCAGGTAGGGTGGAGGTGATATGGTCCTTGACTAGTCTCTCAAAGCACTTCATGATGATGGAAGTGAGTGCTACTGGGCGATAGTTATTTAGCTCAGTTACCTTCGCTCTCTTGGGAACAGGAACAATGGTGGCCCTCTTGAACCATGTGGGAACAGCAGACTGGGATAAGGATTGATTGAATATGTCCGTAAACACACCGGACAGCTGGTCTGCGCTCTGAGGACACGGCTGGGGATGCCGTCTGGGCCGGCAGCCTTGCGAGGGTTGACATGCTTAAATGTTTTACTCACGTTGGCTGCAGTGAAGGAGAGCCCGCAGGTTTTGGTAGCGGGCCGTGTCAGTGGCACTGTGAAGTCCTCAAAGAGAGCAAAGAAGTTGTTTAGTTTGTCTGGGAGCAAGACATCGTGGTCCGCGACGGGGCTGGTTTTCTTTTTGTAGTCCGTGATTGACTGTAGATCCTGCCACATACCTCTCGTGTCTGAGCCGTTGAATTGCGACTCTACTTTGTCTCTATACTGACGCTTAGCTTGTTTGATTGCCTTGCGGAGGGAATAGTTAGGCTGTTTGTATTCAGTCATGTTTCTGGTCACCTTGCCCTGATTAAAAGCAATGGTTTGCGCTTTCGTTTTGCGTGAATGCTGCCATCAATCCACAGTTTCTGGTTGGGGAATGTTTTAATAGACGCTGTGGGTACAACATCACCGATGCACACCTACAGTGGGGAGAACAAGTATTTGATACACTGCCAATTTTGCAGGTTTTCCTACTTACAAAGCATGTAGAGGTCTAACATTTATATCATAGGTACACTTCAACTGTGAGAGACGGAATCTAAAACAAAAATCCAGAAAATCACATTGTATGATTTTTAAGTAATTCATTTGCATTTTATTGCATGACATAAGTATTTGATCACCTACCAACCAGTAAGAATTCCGGCTCTCACAGACTTGTTTTTCTTTAAGAAGCCCTCCTGTTCTCCACTCATTACCTGTATTAACTGCACCTGCTTGAACTTGTTACCTGTATAAAAGACACCTGTCCACACACTCAATCCAACATACTCCAACCTCTCCACAATGGCCAAGACCAGAGAGCTGTGTGAGGACATCAGGGATAAAATTGTAGACATGCAAAAGGCTGGGATGGGCTACAGAACAATAGGCATGCAGCTTGGTGAGAAGGCAACAACTGTTGGCGCAATTATTAGAAAATGGAAGAAGTTCAAGATGACGGTCAATCACCCTCGGTCTGGGGCTCCATGCAAGATCTCACCTCGTGGGGCATCAATGATCATGAGGAATGTGAGGGATCAGGACCTGGTCAATGACTTGAAGAGAGCTGGATCCACAGTCTCAAAGAAAACCATTAGTAACACATTACGCCGTCATGGATTAAAATCCTGTAGCACACACAAGGTCCCCCTGCTCAAGCCAGCGCATGCCAGGCCCGTGTGAAGTTTGCCAATGACCATCTGGATGATCCAGAGGAGGATTGGGAGTCTGATGTGATCTGATGAGACAAAAGTAGAGCTTTTGAGTCTAAACTCCACTTGCCGAGTTTGGAGAAAGAAGAAGGATGAGTACAACCCCAAGAACACCATCCCAACCGTGAAGCATGGAGGTGGAAACATCATTCTTTGGGGATGCTTTTCTGCAAAGGGGACAGGACGACTGCACCGTATTGAGGGGAGGATGGATGGGGCCATGTATCGCAAGATCTTGGCAAACAACCTCATTCCCTCAGTAAGAGCATTGAAGATGGGTCGTGGCTGGGTCTTCCAGCATGACAATGACCCAAAACACACAGCCAGGGCAACTAAGGAGTGGCTCCGTAAGAAGCATCTCAAGGTCCTGGAGTGGCCTAGCCAGTGTCCAGATCTGAACCCAATAGAAAAACTTTGGAGGAAGCTGAAAGTCCGTATTGCCCAGCAACAGCACCGAAACCTGAAGGATCTGGAGGAGGTCTGTATGGAGGAGTGGGCCAAAATCCCTGCTGCAGTGTGTGCAAACCTGGTCAAGAACTACAGCAAACGTATGATCTCTGTAATTTCAAACAAAGGTTTCTGTACCAAACATTTAGTTCTGCTTTTCTGATGTATCAAGTACTTATGTACATATACAATGTGATTTTCTGGATTTTTGTTTTAGATTTTGTCTCTCACAGTTGAAGTGTACCTATGATAAAAATTATAGACCTCTACATGCTTTGTAAGTAGAAAAACCTGCAAAATCAGCACTGTATCAAATACTCCCCCCCCCCACTGTATCTATATAAGGTCCCACAGTTGACAGTGCATGTCAGAGCAAAAACCAAGCCATGAGGTCAAAGGAATTGTCCGTAGAGCTCCGAAACAGGATTGTATCGAAATAAAAGGATCATATGCTATAGTTGTTTAGGTGTAATTCACAATATCATTTCCCGATTAGGGACGACTAGCATAGCCTGCATGTGATTTACATATGAACTGTATCATATAATATTTATTATTATCAACTAACGCAGACTGTAAAAGAGGCGGAGCTGCTTTGCATGAACAAACAGCTTCCCACGCAGCACTTGAATGAAGGATAATTTTAGCCAATGAGTGCAATACAATAACAGATTTTAATTTTTTTTTTACCAATCAGAGACATTTTATTGAACAAGGATGCAATTCACCACAAGTGCAAATACTCGTATGTGACTGGATACCTTTCTGTACAGATTATAAAGAGGTTGGGAATACCACGTAAGGGATCCTGTAACTTTTCATTACAATCAACTAGTTACAAACGAATTGAGGAAAAATGACTATAGATTGTTATTGCTGATACCCCGGTCCCTTCATCAGCTCTCTTTGTCGCCCACTGTTGGAGGGTTTTCCATTGATTTTAAGATTAAGCCTAAGAGGTCCGCCATCTTGGACTGGATGATCACTACCAGAAGCACATTGTTTGAAAACATTTGTGGGGGGTAATACGCATGCGCATATCAACAGAAAGAATATTGAAATAAAATCTATTTTTATTGGTCATTGTATACAGATTTGAAGATGCTTTCGCAGGTGCAGCGAAATGTTTGTGTTTCTAGCTCCAACAGTGCTGTAGCTAATACATAGCAAAAATAAAATAAACTATACACACATAATCCAGCAAATAAATAGAAATGAAGAAATATTAGAACCAGCAATGTCAGAGACCTGAATGTAAATACAGTATATATACATATAATGATGTGTCCGGCTGTAGGTAATAATACAAGAAACGTTCTAAGCAAATAATGTAAGAAATAACACAACAAGAAAACAAAAAAAGATACTGAAAGATTATCAAAGAGCTAGCCAATTCTTTCTTAGAATAATCAACATAACAGGCTATTTACTATAGCCTTCTATGTCTGGACACATTGTTGGTAGTGAATGTACTGAAATAATATATGTTGAATCATCTTTTTGGTTTTGTTTCTTGAGTTTATTTACTGTGCCTTTTTGCTGTTATCTGATGGTCAATCTACACACACAAAAACAGACAATAAATGGCAATATTCATGTTCATGTTATCAATGAGAACATGTTTTTTTTCATGAAATAAATATTAAAATGTGAATTAAATTTGAAAGCATTACTATCCCTTTACTTTTCATGAATAAATAAACTAAGCGATTGATCAGTTGAAGGGAGGATGATGTCCTACAGTACAGGTTAAACTACGTATGAAAAGAGGAAATCTGTAAACAGTTGTGGAGGCCAGAAGTCTAGTATACCATGCAGTGTGTATACGGATGCTTTATTGAACTTTGTTGACATTGTATCAGTCGATGTGTTTTCTCTGTCAAGCAAATGGAAGGAGCAGGAGGTGAAGAGTTGGACAAGCCCCTTGTCTGGGAGTCAGACACAGATCTGATCTGTCAGTTTAGATCAGTCTGTTCTGTCTAAAAAAAAAGACCTGGTGGAACTTGAAGGTGTTTGGACGATGGAATCAGACAGAAATTCTGGTTTTCCAGTCTGTGCAGTGCATGTTTTTCAGAGTCCTAACACAAAAAGCTGTCATCATCTGAAACACAACAGAGCCTACTGGTCTGTTACCTTGATGTCTCTCCCTCCCCACTTCTCACTTTTACTCTGTAAAGGTCAGACATCCAGTTGTCTCAGAGTGTTTACTTCAACACAGAGGAACTGAGCAGAAGGAGAGACAGCAGAGAGGAGTAGGGTTGACAGACTGGTGACAGAGAACAGACTGAAAGGGGAAGATGGGGAAATAGACAGAGCGCATAGAGGTGATGTGACGTGCAGTGAGAGAGCAGGCAGATTCACCAGGCCACATCTTTACTATTGCTGGCCGTTAGTCACTCACATTGTGTCTTGCGTCCTGTGGAAAACAATCAATTCCATAAAGGTCGAGAAGAGCCTGTAAATGCATTGGGAAAGGGTGTGGGTCCATGAAGGTGTGGCTTTTTACATTTTAACAACAAAAAAAACGACTACTCTTTAAATATGTGGGTTGGGAGGCTTAACCCTAACATTGAAATAAGACCGTAAAGCACATTTTTTGTTTTCATGATCTTTTTCAACGATGTAGATGATTTTGACTTTGTGGCTGGCTCATCTAGTGGAAACCGCTCAGCTTTTGCCTCCAGGACAAGATTCATCCCAATACATTTCAAACTGCAGTGGGCAGAAATTCATTAAGAGAATTGGTGCTGTGGTTCCAACAGAAACCACAGGCTGAATTAACTGAGACTTGCAAAGAGGGAAGAGAGATAGAAAAAGAAGGAAGGCATAGAACAAGGGGGTGACAGGCACCTGGATAATGTACTGTGGTCTTGCCAATGTCCAGGGGCATGGAGGTGGTGATGAGTGTTGGTGGTGAGCAGGTGGTGACCAGTCCATCTAAATCACACTGGCAATGATCAATGTCTGGTCATCTCCAAAATATACCTGTCCGTCGCTGCCATGGTAATGATTCTCTTGAGGTTCCCTTCACCCAAGGTTGTCAGCAAAATGCAAACAATCTTGTATTTTTTTCTCTGCCTACACAAAAAAAGGATGAGCAGAACCCTTAATGAGTTACTGTGTGAGATGAGCAAGTAATTAACATCAAATAATGCATATAAGAGATGCATTCAATAGAAAACCACTGGAAGATTTTCTCGAACCTGCTCGTAGCATGCCAATGAAATACTGCGCAATATTACCAAACACTTTTTTAGCCATTTAATGGTTCTTGGGGGAACATGGATATACAGAAGCTTGATATGATTTTAAATCAATGCAAAATCTTTACTTGATTTTTTAGCTTTGCCAAAAGGCAGGCAGACCATGATAACTACTGCGTGTGTGTGTGTGTGTGTGTGTGTGTGTGTGTGTGTGTGTGTGTGTGTATGTGTGTGTGTGGCCCTGCCAAGCTGCCGGTAGATCTGGTTGCATGACCACCAAATGACATATGAGGTATAGTTTTCTTCTGATATTTTAAGGGCAAGCATACAGAAATACATTCAAGGCTTCTTTCTCTTTTTTCAGGTTTTTGTTTCAAGACAGTAAAATATAATTTATGCAGGCAAAGCTAGTCTTAAGGAGCGATCTAGGCATTTATGTACATTAGGTGGATGCTTTTCAGTTCAACTTAGAGCCTGCTAATAAAATACATAAACACAGAACAAAACAACATGTCAATCTGGTTAGATTTGACGTTTGCTCACTTCAGAATCCAACATTTTGTCACATTCCAATATTCCATATTCTAGTATTTACATACACCAGTGATTAGAACACAAACAAACCAGTATCAAAAAGCACAGAGAACACTCATGAGTAATGACAGGGGGATAACAAGTGTGGGACAAATCTCTCTCATTCCAAATTCACTAGTGCCCTGGAGTGTTTCCTGAACCTGACCACAAACCAAGGTTCACAAACATGAAAGGTTCACATAGCAGGAGTACGTCCTGCTACTAGGAGTAATATCTACATGTAATTAACAGAAGTTAAATAGAGACAAACATTGACTGAAAGTTTTAATACAATTGGGAAAGAATTATAACATTTGGTAAGGAAAAACTACAATGAACTACAGAAATAGGCCAAGCAGCTGGGTTCAGGCTGCCCAATGAAACACCCAACATAATCTGCTTCCAACACAACACTGTCTAAATCTCATCCCCAGAGAAGTGCAAAAAAGCACATTGCATTTAATCAAAGTCCAAATGATTATTTACTACAGTCACCCCCAGAATTATTGGCATCCTTGATTAAGATGAGCAAAAAAATACTTTAAAACTACAGAACTACATGTATATTGTATACTCAAAAATCGTTATTTTATACTAATACAATTGGCTAGAGAAGGAGATTGTCTATCAAGTAAAAAAACAAACATGAAAAAGATAGGGGCATACCTATCAATACTCTCGTGGCCAAATACCTCTATTTTCACATCATCCAACAAATGTAAACGCCTGGAGTTTGCTAAACAACATTGACAATTGGATTGTAACCGGTGCTATGGTCAGATTACATGAAAATTGAGCTCTTCGGCCACACACACCAGTGGTGGGTTTGGTGTTGAAAGAAAGATGCATATGTGAAAAGTACCTCATACCTACTGTACAATATGGTGGTGTATCTTTGATGTTATGGGGCTATTTTGCTTCCACTGGTCCTGGGGCCATTGACAAGGTCAATGGCATCATGAACTTTAATTAGTACCAGGATATTGTAGCCAAAACCTGGTTGCCTTTGCCAGGAGGTTGAAACTTGACCACAAGGGGATCTTCCAGCAAGACAATAACCCCAAGCACACATAAAAATAAGCAAAGAAATGGTTAATTGACCACAAAATCAACATTTTGCAATGCAAATGAGGTTCAAGTCCAGACAGTTTCTAGCCATCTCTGTCTCTGGAGTCGAACCCCATTGAAAACGTGTGGTTTGAATTGAAGAGGGCAGTCCATAAACACCGACTAAGGATATCAGGATCCGGAAAGATTCTGTACGGAGAAATGGTCTAAGATCCCTCCCAATGTTTTCTCCAATCTCATAAAACATTTTAGAAAAAGGCTCAATGCTGTTATCCTTGGAAGGGGAGGTTGCAGGAGTATTGAAAACAGATTACAATAATGTTGACCCCCATATTTTTTACAAAATGATTACTTGTTTTAAACAAAATCTATTTTATGAGAAATTGTATTTGTATGAAATGATATAATGTCCCCATTTATTTTGCGTACAATACAGCTCAGTATTTGTCTTACTATTTCATACAGTCTTCTATGCTCATCTTTATCAAGGGTGCCAATCATTTCTCAATTCAGACACACTTGAGTTCACTCGGCTACCTCTCTCGGTCTGACTCATTCCCAGTGAGATAGAACACACAGAACATTACGGGGCGAACGTTGCACTTTGAAGAATTCTTCATGTAAAGGTCATGATTTGCATGTTATGTGGGCTCATTCAAAATGTTAAAACAAAGCAACAGAAACACATTGAACGACTGCTAGTTTACCACAGTAGGTTGTACCCGCTGTCTAAGGCTGCTGAGGAAGAATGACCTACAGTACCTTTCATTAGGGGGTCCACTCTCCACAGTCTTTAGTGGATGAGTAAATAGGCTCTTCCAAAACAAGCAGGAAAAGCAATAGTTGTCATTGTTATTGACGCAGAAATAGTTTTGACGTGGAGGACAATACACACGTCACACAGACACAGACCCTGTCAGCGGGCTTGCAGAGAGTAATTAAAGTAAAGCTCCACGATGTGCCCACAGTGCAGAGCCTGTATCAGCCCGTCCCACCTGCTAGTGCAAAAAGACTGCTTATAGAGGGGCACTGCAAATCTACACAAACCACAAAAGCCATGCCACATTTACACCCTGCTTGGGCTGGTCTCTCTTAAAGGGACATGCACACAGTTTATACACAGAGAAGACACCTAGGAAGACACTGCTGTTAAAGGACACAGTGACGGGCCAGTCACATAAGGAGATGACAAGCCAGACACCGATGTGCTGCTAACCTTTGGCTCTCTGCTGGGTACTAAACGTCAATAGCGACTCACTAACTGTGGAGAAAGAGTGTCTTATGACAGCACTGGTCACAAAGTCAGTGGGAGAGTGCAGAGCTGTGTCTCAAGTTGCTTCATGGCATCAAAAAGTTCTCATCTCATTGTTGATAAAGTAGAGTGCAGTTTTCTTGACGATACTGAGGGCCCCCATTTAACTACCTCATATCTCCAACTTTACCCTCATTGGTCTTTCTGGAAGAAACCAAACACTCCATGATTTGGCCTCACATTTAGCAGAGACTTTTATGCAGAGTGACTTACGGGGTTAAGTGCCTTGCTCAAGGGCATATCGAACAGATTTTCACCTAGTCGGTTCAGGGTTTCAAACCAGCGACCTTTCGGTTACTGGCCCAACACTCTTAAACGCTAGGCTACCTGCCTCACCTTCTGTTTGTGGACATTATCAGTCAGTGAGGGATCTGTAATATATCTGATCTAATCATTGTTTTTGCACATTAAAATATAGATTTTTTTTTCTCATACATGATACAATGCAATGCGCCGAATGGATATGCGCAAATACTGGAAGCACAATGTTGTTGAGGACATGCAGGTTGTTGATTATACTGGAGGGTGAAAGAGCGATGTTCCTCGACGCCATCACTTTTTCGTCATCTTTCTCTGACTCTGTCCTTTACTCCATCGGTTCCTCTTCATGCTCGTGGCTCTTTCTTGGAGTGGGGCTTGTTTCCCAAGAGTGAGTCAATCTCAGCCACGGTCTGAGGAGTCATCTGTGAAATAAGCTGCGGGCATAACATGGAACGTCAGTTTAGGACTAGCCCAAAATCATTTGGTGATTGCTTGCTTGCTTGTTTGCTTAATCTAAAATGGAATCTTAAGTGACATTAAGGATGCCTAAAAAAATACAGATCTTTTTTTGTATTATATAATTATTTGTTACATTTCATACTTATGACAATGACATTCGTTTGACGAGCTCTGATTGAGTGTTCAGTGAAAAGTGTAAAATCAGAGTGGTGTGACGTTGAGGGGAGGGTGGTTACCCTAAGGGCACCCAGGTTTTCCATCAGCTGGTCAGTATTGGAGACACCGAGCAGCACTGAGCTCACTCCCTCACTGCGCAGACACCAGGCTACAGGAGGACAGAGAACAAGGAGAGAACACCGAGAGGGATCTGAGATGGAGGCTGAGTTGATGTGGCAGATTGACGCTTTCTATTTAAGTCTGCGTTTCAATTCAAAACAGTATGTTAGAGTGTCAGACAGAGACATTAGATAACAGAGATGGACAAAAAAACAGAGACGCATGTACAGACACACACACACACACACACGTCGTCCATACCGATGGCCAGCTGTGCGGAGGTGCAGCCTAGTCTGTCAGCCATTAGGCGGAGCTCTTTGATCTTGGCCAGCTGCTTGCGTCCCTCCTCGCTGTTGACCCGCTCCTTCAGCCACTGGTAACCCTGCACCAATATTAGACAGAACAAACAAAGAAATATTTAATTGTGTCATCCACAGTTATAGGCCCAATGGGCAAAAAGTGGTATAGGAGGTACTAAATAAATCCAATCAAGTAGAAAACACAGGAGAATATCCACTATTGAATGAATTGTATTTTGTCTGGAGAACTCACTTTTATGTTAGCCCTGGAGATGTCAGGTACACCCTCATTGTACTTCCCTGTGATCAGCCCACATGCAAGGGGAGACCAGGTCATTGCCCCTACACCTAGACAAGAGAGGGAGAGAGAGAGAAGAGAGAGGGAGAAAGAAATAGAGAGAAAGAGAGCGAGAGAGAAAGAGAGAAAGAGAGAAAGAGAGAGAGAGGGAACGAGAGAGAGAGAGCGCGAGAGATTAATGACAATGTTTTAAGAGTTCTCTGCAAGCAGCATTGTGAGGACGTCTGGTGCTGTTCGCTGGACTGTGGACGACTGACCTATCTTGTGGTAGAGCTCAGGGAGCTGCACCTCCACCTTGTCCCTCTTGAAGTAGTGATACTCAGCCTGCTCACATACTGGTGGGATCAGGTTAAACTGACGCGCCACTGAGTACGCCTCCTGGTGGCAGGGAAACAGAGTAACACCATCACCACAGAGCCATTGACGAACAGGAGCAGGTGTTGACTGGAAGGTATTAGATAACAGGGAGAGATAACAGGGGACTCACCATGATCTCCATGGGACTCCAGCGAGAGGTGCCCCAGTACATTGCCATGCCCTGATTTATTACAAAGGTCATGGCCCGGACTATCTCTGCAAATGACATGAACCAACTTGTTACACGCTGGTAATAAGCATACTGTAACAACACAGATATTACATGCTTAGAATGCAAACCTCAAGACACTTTTCCGAGTGCATATTAGACACCATAAAGGGTTGTCGGGCAGAGCAATGAACACATGACATTGGAGTAGAGGGACTGGTGTGACTGTGACTGACCTTCCATAGGGCTGTTGACATCATTACGGTTGGCAAAGACCATGTCCACATAATCCAACTGGAGTCTGGACAAGGATCCTCTCAAACCTGCAACGTAATGGGCATCATCGTCATCATCGCCCTTATTGTCATTCTCACCACCGTCGTCATCGTCATCATCATCGCCACTGTGTATCCTTCATTTGACTGTACCTTCAATGATGTGCTTTCTGGAGAGTCCCCTTTCCGTCTCCGCCCTGTAGAGTGATGGAGTTCCAGTATAGTCAGGGGATGAATAGCAACAATACAGAGTCACTTTGCCAGAGCAATGGAGAAATAATGACTGTTATATCTGGCATCCCCCCCCCCCGAGGATACTTACTGCCCTCCCCAGTAGATCTTGGTTGTCACGACATAACTAGACCGCCTGCCAGTGAAATGGGAGGAGAGGTTAGAGAGCACAAGAATGAAATAGAATGTATCCTTTCCCGACACAGTGACACGACGTCAACCACGGAGAAGCCAAAAGCATTTGAAAAGAAATCTGCCGGTGATTAAGCTTCTATTTTTTTTAAACGATCTATGTTAAAAAAAACAACAATGTCTGTCTGTTCTTATGAAATTTGAAAAGCAAAGTTCACAGAAAAATAGTTACGATGTAATATAATTAGACATGCAGCTACTCATATGCAGATGAGTCACATTAGAAATACGGTTAATATCACCTCCATCCTTTCTTCTTGATGATGTTCCCCAGGGTGATTTCAGCCCTGTGGAGAGGAGAAGACATGCTGAAATGACAATATGAACAAACGGCAATAAACAGTGGGGAGACTGAACGATGGACAGAAATAGAGGGAGTGATGGATAGAGGCAGGCAGAGTGTATAGAGACAAAGAGAAAGAACAGAAGAGAGCAGTGGAGGATGGTGTACAAAGCTGACCTGCCGGAGGCATACACCTCTGCTGTGTCAAAGAGGTTCACCCCGGCCTCATAGGCAATGGTCATCAGGTTCTCAGCCATCTGAGGGGACAAAGAGAGAGAGAGAGAGAGACTGAGACAGAGAACATTAGGGACAGACCGAGAGATAGAGACTGAGAGATAGAGACTGGGACTGAGAATGAGAGAGAGAGAGAGAGAGAGGGGGGGGGACACTTTACCAAACTTCACCAAAGAAATTGTGAAAAACAGACATTGTCATCATACAAGAAACATGGTGTAGAGGAGACGGACCCACTGGTTGCCCTCTAGATTACAGAGATCTGGTAGTCCCAGCCACCAAACTACCAGGTCTGAAACAAGGACGTGTTTCAGGGGGTATGCTAATTTCTTATAGAGCAGGCCTAACCTACCCTATTGAATTCATAAAAACAGGAACATTTGACATCTGACTAGAAATGTATAAGAAAATGATCTCCACAGAAACTAAATGTTCTCCTGTGTGCTACCTATATCCCCCAACTAGAATCTCTATACTTTAATGAAGACAGCTTCTCCATCATAAAGGGGCAGATCAATCATTTCCAGACCAGGGGAGGCTCCTCAGAAGAGGAAGGGGAGGACCATCCTACTCAGTGAGTTTCATAAAAAGTATATGTTAGCGAGCTGGCTATGACTATCCAACACAACACTGAAACTCTTCCAAGTCAAGGCAAGCTTTTGTTTGAACGGGGGCACGCCGGTGTAAGTACTACATTACTTGCTGACTGTACACTGTCACGTTACTGCATGATTGTAACGGGTTTACTAACTCATTAGTTCTATTAGCTATGTTGACTGTGACGTTACTTTAGCTAATATGGTGACAATGATGTAAGCTGTGTGTAGTGGTTATGATATGGTTTGGCTTGTAAAGTTTTTTTGCCTGGTCACATACAGCTGATGTGTTGTGCATTGAAGTCCACAAGCGAAGGGAAAAGGTGAGAGGAGGAGAGCGCATAGATGCGAGAAGGAATACAATGTGGCTGCTATGAAAGTGCATCGTGTTTACGCATGATCAGGGGTGTATTCATTCCGCCGATTCTGTAGAACAACATTTCTTAAACGTAAGCAAACTGAAAGAAACGGGGATAAACATACATTCATTTGTCCAATAGAAACTCTCATTTGCAACTGTTGAACTAATGATTACACTCTGAGTGTATCACTCTCTGTCACCTCAACATTTTCTCTCGACCTGTGTGCTCCTACGTGGTAATCTTTCATTCAAAGGCTAGGTTGTAGCAACCTCATGATGGCTATATAAAAAATGTTTGAATCAAGTTGTAGCCTAAACCTATCGCTGTTACAGTGAACTGGGTGAATGGAATATGAATGAGAGTCATCCAATATACTGTAATAGAAATAAGGCTATGCTCATGAAAAGTAAAAATCGTCTTCCCTATTCTTAAACAGCACCGAACGCCACTGTTCCAGACCCAGGGACATGTACTAGTCCTTGACGACCTAAACGCCAGAACTGGACAAGAACCTGACACCCTCAGCACATAGGGGGACAAACACCTACCTGGAGGTGACAACATTTCCTACCCAATATGCCCTGCTATACACCGCTGTGACAAAACAACCAACAACAAAACAGGTCCCAACTCCTGCAGCTCTGTCGCACGCTGGGTCTGTACATAGACAATGTTAGGCTTTCTGTGGGACTCCTACAGTAAGTACACCTACAGCTCATGTCTTGGTTACAGTACTGTAGACTACTACCGACCTCAACCCAGTCTCTCAGATCGCAGCAAAGTCACAGTCTACTTTAACAGAGCAATACTCAATCATGAGACATGAAAGCCAAACCAACTGAATAGAATTAAGACACGCTATAGATGGAAGGAAAGTTGTGTGGAAACCTACCAGAAAACAATTAGCCAACAGCTTCAGCTTTCCTATCAAATCTAAACATTTCAATCAGACAATCTAAGGAAATGAACAACAATGACAAATGGTTTGATGAAGGACGCAAAAACCTAAGAAAGGAATTGAGGAACCTATCCAACCAAAAACCCAGAGGCCCAGAAACCCTGAGCCTACGGTTTCACCATGGTGAAGCAGTACATAAAAACAAGAACAGCACGTCAGAAATCAGCTCAATTTAATTGAAGAATCTATAGAATCTAACCACTTCTGGGAAAATTGGAACACACTAAACAAACAACAACATGAAGAGCTGTCTACCCAAAATGGAGATGTGTGGATAAACCTCTTCTCCAATCTTTTTGGCTCTATAACAAATAACAAACAGCAAAAACATATACATGGTATCCTACATGAAATGATAAAATATACAGAACATAAATTTAAATTGGCTATACTTAAACTCTCTAACATACTCCTCAGCTCTGGCATCTTACCCAATACTTGGAACCAAGGACTGATCACCCCAATCCACGAAAGTGGAGACAGATTCAACCCCAATAACTACCATTGGTATATTCATCGACAGCAACCTTTGGAAAATATTCTGCATCATCATTAACAGCAGACTCCTACATTTCCTCAATGAAAACAATATCCTGACCAAATGTCAAATTGGCTTTTTACCAAATTACCATGACAGACCACGTATTCACCCTGTACATCCTAATTGACAAACAAACAAACCAAAACAAAAGCAAAGTCTTCTCGTGCTTTGTTGATTTGTTGTATAAATGAAGAAAAGCGGTGTTGGGGGGAAAACATACAACATTATGAAATCCATGTACACAAACAACAGTGTGCGGTTAAAATTGGCAAAAAAACACACATTGATTTCTTTCCTCAGGGTGAGACAGGGATGCAGCTTGAGCCCCACCCTCTTCAACATATATATCAATGAATTGGTGAGCACACTAGAACAGTCGACAGTACCCGGCCTCACCCTACTAGACTCTGAAGTCAATGTTTACTGTTTGCAAAAGATCTGGTGCTTCTGTCCCCAACCAAGGAGGGCATACAGCAGCACCTATATCTTCTGCACAGATTCTGTCAAACTTGGGCCCTGACAGTTAATTTCAGTAAGATCACAAATACAAATTCCACCTAGACACTGTTGCCCTAGAGCACACAAAAAACTATACCTACCTCTGCCTAAACATCAGCACCACAGGTAACGTCCACAAAGCTGTGAATGATCTGAGAGACAAGGCAAGAAGGGCCTTCTACACCATCAAAAAGAACATAAAATTTGACATCCCAATTAGTATCTGACTTAAA
The DNA here is from genome assembly GCF_036934945.1 of Oncorhynchus masou masou. NCBI lineage: Eukaryota > Metazoa > Chordata > Actinopteri > Salmoniformes > Salmonidae > Oncorhynchus > Oncorhynchus masou. The sequence continues at coordinate 52,259,177 of NC_088223.1, forward strand.
ATATTTGAATCTGATATAGAACCCATTGCCCTTTATGGCTGTGAGGTCTGGGGTCCCATTCACTAACCAACAATTCACAAAATGGGACAAACACCAAATTGAGACTCTACATGCAAAAATATCCTCAGTGTAGAACGAAAAACACCAAACAATGCATACAGAGCAGAATTAGGACCTTTCCCGCAAATGATCAAAATCCAGAAAAAATGTATTCAATTCTACAACCACCTAAAAATAAGTGATTCTCAAAGCTTCCATAACAAAGCCCTCACCTACAGAGAGGTGAACCTGGAGAAGAGTCCCCTCTGCCAGCTAGTACGAGGACTCTGCCCACAAACATAAACAGAGCCCCAGGATAGCAACACAATTAGACCCAACCAAATCATGGCAAAACAAAAAGATAATTCCTTGACACGTTGGAGAGAACCAACAAAAAAACTGAGCAAACAGGAATGTTATTTGGCCCTAAACAGAGAGTACACAGTAGCAGAGGGACCACTGTGACTGACCCAAAATTAAGAAAATCCATGACTATGTACAGACTCAGTGAGCATCGCCTTGCTATTGAGAGAGGCCGCCATTGGCAGACGTGGCTCTCAAGAGAAGACAGGTGGAAACCAAGCTGCACTTCCTAACCCCCTGCCAACTGTATGACCATATCAGAGACACATATTTCCCTCAGATTACAAAGAAGTTGATAAACTCCCACATTGCCACCACAGCAGCAAGATGCGCGATCTGTCATTACAAAAGCAAACAGTGGAGCACAAACACCATTGTAAATACAACCTATATGTCACGACTTCTACCGAAGGTAACTCCTCTCCCTGTTCGGGCGGCGCTCTGCGTCGCCAGTTTACTAGCTTTCACCGATCCCTTTTTCCTTTTCTGTTTGTTTTGTCTGTGATTCTTTTCACACCTGGCTTCATTGCCGTTTATTTCTGTGTGTATATAGGGTACCTGTTGCCTGCCTTAGTTCGTGCGGGATTAGATTTGTGTGTATTGTGCTCGATTATATTTGATGTTGGTTGTTTTCACGATCACGCACGTGTATGTAAAGTGTCACAAGTTTCTGAGTATCGAGAGCGTAGTTTGGGGATTTTCGTCTGTGCCATTTTTGTATTAGTGGACTATATGATTAAACACTCTTCTCAGACATCCCTGCTCTCCTGCGCCTGACTCCTACACCTCTCACCGAGGCGCACGTTATCACACTATATCTATCCGTGTATTTATTTTCACTTTCGTACATAGCCAATAATATAACATTTGAAATGTCTATATTCTTTTTTTTTTAAATGGTGAGTGTAATATTTACCGTTCGTTTTTGATTGTTTATTTACCTTGTTAATTTCCTGTCTATTTCACTTGCTTTGGCAATATAAACATATGTTTCCCATGTCAATAAAGCCCTTTGAATTAAATTGATAGAGAGAGAGAGAGAGAGAGAGAGAGAGTCTCAGCATCCTCAGACTGGGTTAAACATGGTGTCCCAAATAATTGTTACATAATACAAAACTCACCTCGTCAGAGATCTGCGATCCAAATGTCACCCAGGTGCCTACCGTCACACAGACAGAGACAGACATATGGAGAGAGACAGAGAGAATCAGTTCTGTTACATTCCTCAGGGAGTCTATAATGCATATTGTTCTGGTCCATTTGTTTTGTACTAACCCAGCCCCAAGCAGGACACACGCAGACCAGACTTCCCCAGGTTCCTGAGACAAAGAAAGACATGGGTTGGGAAGAGAAAATAAGAGGTATGAACATTTGTTAGGGACATGGAAAAGATGTACCGTGTACCGTCACCTCAAAAGCTTAGCACTTCTAGTACTTCCAGCACAGTAGGTACATTCACAGAATGTAGTTCAGTTTCCTCAATTACAAGGGTCAATGCCTACACCTCTCCACTAGATTTTTCAACACAATCCGCAGATACAAATTCTAAATAACTTTGGGTAAGGCCAATACATTTATTTTGTATCTGCTTGGAAATCTGGATAAGTGAGTGTATTTCTGGCTGTGATAAAATTATCGCCATTGCCTGAGTGCCCAGACGGTCAATGTTGACCAGTTGACCTTTACCCTTCTCACATCAACAGTTCAGTGTAATATAGTGTATAGGCTTTAACAATGGGAGGGCAATGGGTGGGTTCAACCCTACTCCAGATGAAGCTGTATATACTCAGTATATAAGTAATAACATGGGGCTGATTGAAATGGTTTATATGGTTCTAGAGCCCAGTGTTGGGCCTGCCACATCTGATTATCCAGACAGCTGAGTGTTTGAAGGGCAGGATAGAAGTGGGATCAGAGAGCTGCATTGAGTTCTGGTCATGCAAGTGTGTGCCACTGGAAATTCTGTGGGTTTCGTCCTCGCCCTCCTCCTCTCTTCCACGCATGCTCTCCTCCACTCTAATAAGCCGGCTGGAAAGGCAGCAGAACTGCAGTGGAACTCATTGCTTCTCGCCATCTTTTTATCTCCAGCGCCTCGCCCCTCTGCCTGTCTGCCTGCCTGCGTTCGCCACAAATAGCCTGATGGAAAGAGACAGACTGCCAGAGCGTTTAGATCCGGGCAGACGGGCACTGCTTTATTTTCCCTGCTCTTTTATTATTTGCCCTGGCAGCTATTTTTAGACGTATGCATATGTGTGCATTTGTGTGCCATTGTGTGCGTGAATACAACACATACATACGTGTTTTGTGTGTTTCTGTGTCAGTCGCATGTACTCAAAGAATTGTGCATGATCCTGTATGTGAAGGGAGAGGGAGGATGGAGCACTTGATAATAAATTGCATGAGTCATTCTTTATCCCCCACAAACTAGCCTCTGGGCAAAACACACTAGCTCTCACTTTCAATACTGACAGGGACTCAAATCATAGCATACTGACCATATCAACACAAATATGACACTTTAGCTGATAACTACTACAAAAATATGACAAGCCTTTCCTAAACGCCCATGTTTTCACCACTCCCACCCACATAAAAAAATACTATAGTTTACTATAGAATACCGTGTATTACTATAGTGTTTTTGTAGTGTAGTGTTTTAGCGGACATTGCTGTAGTATTTACTATAGTTGTTTTTCTTTTTTGCGGATATTACTGTAGTATACTGTAACATTTACTGTAGTGTTTTTTGCAGATATTATTTTAAAAACTATACTGTAGTATGTACTGTGGTGTTTTTGCGGCCTGTAGTATACTGTAGTATTTACTGTAGTGTTTTTGTTTTATTATCTTTGACATAGAAGTGTGGACTTTCTTGATGAAACCTACTGGAAAAATGATAAAATGATAAAGGAGCACATTTTCAATAACCTGTATTCTACAGTATACTGCTGTTTACTTCAGCTTACTACATAATTCTATAGTAAGTACTACACATGATCAAGGGATACTACAGTGTGTAGTATAGTATTCTACAGCAGGGGTCTTCAACCTTTTGTTGCCCAGGGACTCCTTACCAGGTAAACTGGCGACCCAGGGACACCCATCATACTCAAACGAAACATTATTTTCCCCACGTCTTGTCTTATCACCAGGTGAATGATAATGACGAAGAGAAGTAATCAACATTTTAAAGATTTGGTAGATAGTGTTTTTCATTATTTTGACCTCCTGATATTATAATTGGAAGAGGAAGTGTGAACTCTTAACAGGTAACTCCAAACACATTTTCTCGGTGAGCAGCTGTTTTGCTGGTTAAACAAAGGTCAGCCATGTGTTGACAAAAAATTAAGTCCATGTCAAGAAAGCTTTTACTAGCAGTCAGACGCAATTGCCCCACTGGTAGCCTATTCATGGATGCTTTTTCAAAGCCTACGTCAGAAACTCCAGTGAGTGTAATTGGCTACAATGAGTGTAATTTGCTCAATATTCAGAGTTTAAAAATTCAACTTTCAATATATACAGTAAGAGTCAAAAGTTTGGACACACCTACTCATTCACAACAGCATTTCTTTATTTGTACTATTTTATACATTGTAGAATAATAGTGAAGACATCAAAACTATGAAATAACACATATGAGATCATGTAATAACCAAAAATGTGTTAAACAAATCAAAATATATTTTATATTTGAGACTCTTCAAAGTAGCCACCCTTTGCCTTGACATCTTTGCACACTCTTGGCATTCTCTCAACCAGCTTCATGAGGTAGTCGCCTGGAATGCATTTCAATTAACAGGCGTGCCTTGTTAAAAGCTAATTTGTGGAATTTATTTCCTTCTTAATGCGTTTGAGCCAATCAGTTGTATTTTGACAAGGTAGGGGTGGTATACAGAACATAGCCCTATTTGGTAAAAGACTGAGTCCGTATTATGGCAAGAACAGCTCAAATAAGCAAAGAAAAATGACAGTCAATCATTACTTTAAGACATGAAGGTCAGTCTATCCAGAATATTTCAAAAACGTTGAAAGTTTCTTCAAGTGCAGTCGCAAAAACCATCAAGCGCTATGATGAAACTGGCACTCACAAGGACACCACAGGAAAGGAAGACCCAGAGTTACCTCTGCTGCAGAGAATAAGTTAATTAACTGCACCTCAGATTGCAGCCCAAAGAAATGCTTCCCAATTCAAGTAACACACACCTCAAAATCTGTTCAGAGAAGACTATGTGAATCAGGCATTCACGGTCGAATTGCTGCAATGAAACACACTTGACTTTGTTCTCCTTTGTTGTCCTAAAGGACACCAATAATAAGAAAAGACCTGCTTAGGCCAAGAAACACAAGCAATGTACTTTAAACCGGTGGGAATCTGTCCTTTGGTCTGATGAGTCCAAATTTGCGACTTTTGGTTCCAATCGCTATGTCTTTGCATTAGATGACCTGGCCTCCACAATCACCTGACCTTAACCCAATTGAGATGGTTTGTGATGACTTTGACCACAGAGTGAAGGAAAAGCAGACAAAAATTGCTCAGCATATGTGGGAACTCCTTCAAGACTGTTGGAAAAGCCTCCCTCATGAAGCTGGTTGAGAGAATGCTAAGAGTGTGCAAAGCCAAGTCATCAAGGCAAAGGGTGTCTACTTTGAAGAATTTCAAATATAAAATATATTTGGATTTTTTTAACACTTTTTTGGTTACTACATGATGCCATATGTGCTACTTCGTAGTTTTGACGTTTTCAATTGTATTCTACAATGTCGAAAATAGTAACAAATAAATAAAACCCCTTGAAAGAGTAGGTGTGTCCAAACTTTTGAATGGTACCAGTTTTCACAATTCCTGATATTTAATCCTAGTAATTCCCTGTCTTAGGTCAGTTAGGATCACCACTTTATTCTAAGAATGTGAAATGTCAGAATAATAGTAGAGAGAATTATTTATTTCAGCTTTTATTTCTTTCATCACATTCCCAGTGGGTCAGAAGTTTACATACACTCAATTAGTGTCACGATCGTCGTAAAGGGGAGACCAAAGCGCAGCGTGCTGTGAATGCATGATTTAATTATAGACGGGCAGCTCCGGACTGCTTGGCGGCTCTGGCAGCTCCTAGCTGGCTGACGGCTCTGGCGGATCCTGGCTGGCTGACGGCTCTGGCAGCTCCTGGCCGACTGGAAGCTCCTGACTGGCTGACGGCTACTGGCAGGTCCTGGCTGACTGACGGCTCTAGCAGGTCCTGGCGGCTCTGACGGCTCAAGACAGACTGGTGGCTGACTGACGGCTCAGGACAGACTGGCGGCTCTGACGGCTCAGGACAGACTGGTGGCTCTGACAGCTCAGGACAGATGGGAGACTCTAGCAGCTCAGGACAGACGGGAGACTCTAGCAGCTCAGGACAGACAGGAGACTCCAGCAGCTCAGGACAGACAAGAGACTCTAGCAGCTCAGGACAGCCGGGAGACTCTGGCAGCGTTGGGCAGGAGGAAGGCTCTGGCAGTGCTGGACAGGCGGGAGCACCCGTAGGGATGAGACGGAGAGACAGCCTGGTGCGGGGGGCTGCCACCGGAGGGCTGGTTCATGGAGGTGGAATCGGATAGACCGGACTGTGAAGGCGCACTGGAGCACCGAGCCTGCCAAACCTTATCTGGTTGAATGCTCCCCATAGCCAGGCCAGTGCGACGAGGTGGAATAGCCCGCACTGAGCTGTGCTGGCGAACCGGGGACACCATGCGTAAGGCTGGTGCCATGTATGCCGGCCCGAGGAGACGCACTGGAGACCAGATGCGTAGAGCCGACTTCATGGCACCTGGCTCGATGCCCACTCTAGCCCGGCCGATACGAGGAGCTGGAATGTACCGAACCGGGCTATGCACACACACCGGGAACACAGTGCGCTCCACCGCATAACACGGTGCCTGCCCAGTTCCTCTCTCCGGTAAGCACAGGAAGTTGGTACAGGTCTCCTACCTGGCTTCGCCACACTCCCTGTGTGCCCCCCCAATACATTTTTGGGGCTGCCTCTCGGGCTTCCAGCCACGCTGCCGTGCTGCCTCCTCATACCGGCGCCTCTCTGCTTTCGCTGCCTCCAGCTCTGCTTTGGGTGGCGATATTCCCCAGGCTGTGCCCAGGGTCCTTCGCCGTCCAGAATCTCCTCCCAAGTCCACGAGTCCTGCGTTCTTTGCCACTGCTGCTGGCCGTTGCCACACTGCTTGGTCCATTGTTGGTGGGTTATTCTGTCACGATCGTCGTAAAGGGGAGACCAAAGCGCAGCGTGAATGCATGATTTAATGATAGACGAAAAACACGAAGTACACTGAACAAACTATACAAAATAATAAGACGAACGTGACTGCTAATGAAACACTGTGCTAACATGCAACATAGACACATAGACACATCACATAGACAATAACCCACAAACCACAATACAATACAGGCTACTTAAATATGGTTCCCAATCAGAGACAACGACAAACACCTGCCACTGATTGAGAACCATATCAGGCCAAAACACATAGAAACAGACATGCAACATAGAATGCCCACTCATATCACAACCTGACCAAACAAAACATAGAAACAAACAACGCAAATAATGGTCAGAGTGTGACAATTAGTATTTGGTAGCATGGCCTTTAAATTGTTTAACTTGGGTCAAATGTTTTGGGTAGCCTTCCTCAAGCTTCCCACAATAAGTTGGGTGAATTTTGGCCCATTTCTCCTGACAGAGCTGGTGTAACTGAGTCAGGTTTGTAGGTCTCCTTGCTTGCACACACTTTTTCAGCTCTGCCCACAAATTTTATGGAATTGAGGTCAGGGCTTTGTGATGGCCACTCCAATACATTGACTTTGTTGTCCTTAAGCCATTTTGCCACAACTTTGAAAGTATGCTTGGGGTCATTGTCCATTTGGAAGACCCATTTGCGACCAAGCTTTAACTTCTTGACTGATGTCTTGAGATGTTGCTTCAACATATCCACAAAATTTTCCTTCCTCATGATGCCATCTATTTTGTGAAGTGGACCAGTCAGAAAAGCACCCCCATAACATGATGCTGCCACCCCTGTGCTTCACGGTTGGGATGGTGTTCTTCGGCTTGCAAGCCTCCCCCTTTTTTCTCCAAACATAACTATGGTCATTATGGCCAAACAGTTATATTTTTGTTTTATCAGACCAGAGGACATTTCTCCAAAAAGTACGATCTCTTTTCCCATGTGCAGTTGTGAAACCGTAGTCTGGCTTTTTTTATGGCGGTTTTGGAGCAGTGGCTTCTTCCTTGATGAGCGGCCTATTGGGTTATGTCGATATAGGACTCGTTTTACTGTGGATACAGATACTTTGGTACCTGTTTCCTCCAGCATCTTCACAGGGTCCTTTGCTGTTGTTCTGGGATTGATTTGCACTTTCGCACCAAAGTACGTTCATCTCTAGGAGACAGAACGTGTCTCCTTCCTGAGCAGTATGACGGCCGCGTTGTCCCATGGTGTTTATACTTGCGTACTATTGTTTGTACAGATGAACGTGGTACCTTCAGGCATTTGGAAATATCTCCCAGGGATGAACCAGACTTGTGGAGGTCTACAATTTTTTTCTCAAGTCTTGGAAGATTTCTTTTGATTTTCCCATGATGTCAAGCAAAGAGGAAAAGAGTTCGAAGGTAGGTCTTGAAATACATCCACAGGTACACCTCCAATTGATTCAAATTATGTCAATTAGCCTATCAGAAGCTTCTAAAGCCATGACATAATTTTCTAGAATTTTCCAAGCTGTTTCAAGGCACAGTCAACTTAGTGTATGTAAACTTCTGACCCACTGGAATTGTGATACAGTGAATAATAAATGAAATAATCTGTCTGTAAACAATCGTTGGAAAAATGACTTGTCATGCACAAAGTACATGTCCTAACTGACTTGCCAAAAATATAGTTTGTTAACAAGACATTTGTGGAGTGGTTGAAAAATGAGTTTTAAGTGTATGTAAACCTCCGACCTCAACTGTGTATATATCCAGTGCCTTGCGAAAGTATTCGGCCCCCTTGAACTTTGTGACCTTTTGCCACATTTCAGGCTTCAAACATAAAGATATAAAACTGTATTTTTGTGTGAAGAATCAACAACAAGTGGGACACAATCATGAAGTGGAACGACATTTATTCCATATTTCAAACTTTTTTAACAAATCAAAAACTGAAAAAATGGGCGTGCAAAATTATTCAGCCCCCTTAAGTTAATACTTTGTAGCGCCACCTTTTGCTGCGATTACAGCTGTAAGTCGCTTGGGGTATGTCTCTATCAGTTTTGCACATCGAGAGAATTTTTTCCCATTCCTCCTTGCAAAACAGCTCGAGCTCAGTGAGGTTGGATGGAGAGCATTTGTGAACAGCAGTTTTCAGTTCTTTCCACAGATTCTCGATTGGATTCAGGTCTGAACTTTGACTTGGCCATTCTAACACCTGGATATGTTTATTTTTGAACCATTCCATTGTAGATTTTGCTTTATGTTTTGAATCATTGTCTTGTTGGAAGACAAATCTCCGTCCCAGTCTCAGGTCTTTTGCAGACTCCATCAGGTTTTCTTCCAGAATGGTCCTGTATTTGGCTCCATCCATCATCCCATCAATTTTAACCATCTTCCCTGTCCCTGCTGAAGAAAAGCAGGCCCAAACCATGATGCTGCCACCACCATGTTTGACAGTGGGTATGGTGTATTCAGGGTGATGAGCTGTGTTGCTTTTACGCCAAACATAACGTTTTGCATTGTTGCCAAAAAGTTCAATTTTGGTTTCATCTGACCAGAGCACCTTCTTCCACATGTTTGGTGTGTCTCCCAGGTGGCTTGTGGCAAACTTTAAACAACACTTTTTATGGATATCTTTAAGAAATGGCTTTCTTCTTGCCACTCTTCCATAAAGGCCAGATTTGTGCAATATACGACTGATTGTTGTCCTATGGACAGAGTCTCCCACCTCAGCTGTAGATCTCTGCAGTTCATCCAGAGTGATCATGGGCCTCTTGGCTGCATCTCTGATCAGTCTTCTCCTTGTATGAGCTGAAAGTTTAGAGGGACGGCCAGGTCTTGGTAGATTTGCAGTGGTCTGATACTCCTTCCATTTCAATATTATCGCTTGCACAGTGCTCCTTGGGATGTTTAAAGCTTGAGAAATCTTTTTGTATCCAAATCCGGCTTTAAACTTCTTCACAACAGTATCTCGGACCTGCCTGGTGTGTTCCTTGTTCTTCATGATGCTCTCTGCGCTTTTAACGGACCTCTGAGACTATCACAGTGCAGGTGAATTTATACGGAGACTTGATTACACACAGGTGGATTGTATTTATCATCATTAGTCATTTAGGTCAACATTGGATCATTCAGAGATCCTCACTGAACTTCTGGAGAGAGTTTGCTGCACTGAAAGTAAAGGGGCTGAATAATTTTGCACGCCCAATTTTTCAGTTTTTGATTTGTTAAAAAAGTTTGAAATATCCAATAAATGTCGTTCCACTTCATGATTGTGTCCCACTTGTTGTTGATTCTTCACAAAAAAATACAGTTTTATATCTTTATGTTTGAAGCCTGAAATGTGGCAAAAGGTTGCAAAGTTCAAGGGGGACGAATACTTTCGCAAGGCACTGTATATTCGCGGACCTCCTGCAGTACCTCCGTGGACCTCTCCAGTTTACTACAAAAGTAGTAAGTAGTACACAGCGTATGGTATAGTATTCTATAGTTTACTACAAAATGCTATAGGAAGTACTACATGTGATTGAGGGATACTGGTGTGTAGTACTACACTACAGTTTACTACAGAGTTCTATAGTAAATACTGTAGTATGCTATAGTATTTTTTCATGTGGGCGTAGTAGCTTAAGTCTTATAGCTCAATATGCTTGCCTAATTATATCCTCTAATATATTTGGAGAACACAAACGGAGGCTAAGCCTTTAGCATAAATCATGCATCGATGTCACTTCAATAGTTGAAATCAAGTTAGGATCTGGCCCTGTGACAATCAGAGAGACAAACACACAAACAGGGGGGAATGTACGAATTACAGCTGCTGCTGGTAGATATGCAACATACACTGCTTTTGGGTTCTGGGTGATTATGATAGAGTGTCACTGTCACTGTCAGTATGTTTGACAACTGCCCCCCCTCCCCCCTCCGCAGTGCTGCCATCTGCAGAGCTGCTGTCTGTCAGTCTGTGGGGGACTATATGAAGACATATAAAAGAAACACAGTACACAAACATAAACTCACATAGCCTACTTACATATGAGCTGGCTGGTTGCTGGTCTGTGTGCTCATATGAATATTCACACTTGATGAGCAGATGCACACAAATCTACATACTGAACAGTCATGTACGCCTGCACTCATACAGAGTGAACACACGCAGAGGCACAGATGCTTTCTGTTCCTACACTAAGTTCTCATCCATTTTCTCTCCTGCCATAACTCACAGAGCCATGCTCTATGATTTTAGGGGTCTGGACATTCTTTACATCATTACACAAGCACACCGGAAGCACACAGGTTGATCTGTTACAGCATTATAGTCTTTGCTGACGCCTACAATTAGGTTTCACCTGAGACAAGCAGAAGAGAGACATATACAGTACAGATGGTTCCCACATGAAAAAATATTATGGTACTATGGTATAAATACTATAGTACTATGGTCTAAATGATATCACTGAAGCCCTTGCCAAAAAACAGCATTGTGTCTCACTTTTTATTGATCTCTTTAAGGCATTTGATACAGTTGATCATGCTATACTAAGGCAGAGATTGTTGGGTGTAGGTCTTTCGGAGCATGCAATTGCATGGTTCGCAAACTATCTGTCTGATAGAACTCAGTGCACTCAATTTGATGGGCTCATGTCTGTTAAATTGTCTGTCTGTAATGGTGTGCCCCAAGACTCTGTACTTGGTCCTCTCTGTACTTGGTCCTCTCTTATGTATATAAATAATTTAGACAAAAATATCCAAAATGCGCATTCATTTTTATGCTGATGATACTGTTATTTACTGTTGTGCCTTGTCTCTTACAAAAGCAATCCAGAACTTGCTAAATGCTTTTTATACTGTTCAACATACCTTGTGTCAATTGAAGCTTATCCTCAATACTGACAAAACTAAACTAATGGTGTTTTCTAAAGCAAGAAATAGACCCCTCCTGCAGCAAAGCACATCAATTTTGTGAAGTGCACCAGTCCCTCCTGCAGCAAAGCACCCGCACAACATGATGCTGCCACCCCCGTGCTTCACGGTTGGGATGGTGTTCTTTGGCTTACAAGCCTCCCCCATTTTCCTCCAAAAATATCGATGGTTAATATGGCCTAACAGTTCTATTTTTGTTTCATCAGACCAGAGGACATTTCTCCAAAAAGTATGATCTTTGTCCCCACATGCAGTCGCAAACCGTAGTCTGGCTTTTTTATGGCGGTTTTGGAGCAATGGCTTCTTCCTTGCTGAGCGGCCTTTCAGGTTATGTCAATATAGGACTTGTTTTACTGTGGATATAGATACTTTTGTACCTGTTTCCTCCAGCATCTTCACAAGGTCCTTTGCTGTTGTTCTGGGATTAACTTGCACCTTTCACACCAAAGTACGTTCATCTTTAGGAGACAGAACGTGCCTCCTTCCTGAGCAGTATGATGTCTGCGTGGTCCCATGGTGTTCATACTTGCGTTCTTTTTTTTTGTCCCAACCGACTTGCCAAAACTATAGTTTGTTAACAAGAAATTTGTGAAGTGGTCGAAGAAGTTTTTAATGACTCCAACCTAAGTGTATGTAAACTGTACTAGTGCCTTTTTTTATGATAATACTGTGGTATTTACTATAGTATTCTACAGTATACTACAACATTCTATAGTAAGTCCTACACATGATCGAGGGATACTACAGTATGTAGTATAGTATTCTACAGTATACTACAGTTTGCAGAATTTATAGTAAGGACTGTAGTATTCTATAGTAAACTGTAGTATATATTTTTAATGTGGATTCGGTGCAAGTGCACAGCTCCTCAGGGCGATGGCTTCTTCCAAATACAGCTGTAACAAACTGTCACAATACAGACACACACTGAGCGTGCAGTTCACTGGGGCACATCACCCACACGCACATACACACCAACGATGACAATAACACACACACACACACAGGCACTAGCATGCATGCTCACAGGCACACGCCCTCTGCCCTCCTACCACAAATACACCCTCTACTCTACTCCCACCAACTTCTACTGACAACCTTAACGTCATCAATAACCCTGTTCCCCTGTCACTCTTCCATCAGTGGCTTTTCTAATCCTGGAATCTCTTATATATGAGATGGCTGTTTTGATGAACAATCAGTGATGGATCTGCTCCAACTCAGATCAGCACACTCACAACTGGAACATACAACTGGACAGAGGAGTTTCATCTCAAACTGGAACGACATACATGTTATATTTGTACATACCGTATCACTTAAGCAGCACCCAAAGGAATGCTTTAACGCATCACACAATACCAAAGAAACATGCCCATACATACTAAGGCATGCTTAGTCTTTTACAACTGACATTATATTTGAAAGCCAACATTAAACATACACACACATACATTTGAGTCATTTAGCAGATGCTCTTATGAGTCATTTAGCAGACGCTTTTATCCAGAGCAACTTACAGGAGCAACTAGGGTTAAGGGCCTTGCTTCCAGGGAATATTGACTGATTTTTCACCTAGTCGGCTTGGGATTTGAACCAGGGACCTTTCGGTTACTGGCCCAATGCTCTTAACCGCTAGGCTACACATAACAGCTTCTCCCAGCTCCTGTGCAGAGAATGCTGCAATGCACCGCAAGTGTTGACTAAGAAGAGAAGCTGAAGGGAGTGTACGAGAGGAAAAAGAGAGAGGGGAGACAGATCACGGGAGGGGTAGAATGGTGGAGCGAGAGGACGAGAGAATTAGAGAGGAGACAGGAAGACAGGAGTGAGAGTAAGAGTGAGAGAGAGAGTGAGAGACAACATTATAGAGGGAAAGAGAAAGACAGACAGACCGACCGACAGAGTTAATGGGAGTGGTGGTCAGTGTTATTTTGCAACCTGCCAAAGAGGAGTCCCTCTCAGCTCCGATGAATGATCTGGCTAATGAGTTAGTATATGCAATTAGGGAACATGCAGAGAAAAGGGAGACGGCGGGAGGAGGGAGGACGTGAGTTCTCCAACCTCCACTTCCACTCTCCTTTCTCAGCTGTTTCCCTCAGAGTGGATGACGACATGCGGAACGAGAAAGGCTCACACAGTCAACACAGGGGAGCTCACTCCAATCACTATCATCACTGTCTGCTGTTTTCCCTACGAGAACTGAAATGAGCCGAGCAGATATTTGTGTGCGGTAATGTCATGTTATGATGGTGGGACAGTGGCACTGATGCTGATTAAGCTTGTTTTGGGCCAGACTGGCATAGTCTTCGCTGTCCATTGTAGTTAGCGAGGGAAAGGGACTTCCTATTCTAAGTTCATTTTCAAACTGACTCTCGTGCATAACATTTTAGCGTGTTGTGTGTCAAATTAATGTTTCAGACGAGTAATAAAGAAAACGTTAAAAAAAAGAAAAAAGTTCTCTCTGATAAGTAATCGTTGCACGTGGGGCTTAGTGGCACTGTTCCCTGGAGGCGATGGTGGTGGCAGCAGGGTGAATTTGGGGATGAGTTCTCCGGCAGAGGGAGTCTGGGAAGGACCAGGGATGTCTGCAGCTTTGAAAATAACACAGATGCACACTGTGGGCACTAGGCACTAGTCACAATGCCATGGCCTTATGGGCTTCGTGCTCATTTCAAAACCAACCCAATGACAGAAACCCACTAATCAGGTTGTTATTCCCTATCCAATTATATCAATATGCAGTATGCACAAATGACATAAAACACCACGTCCTGGCATCCCATTTCCTCTTCTGCCTCATTCCCTATTTAAATGGCCTCTTAAATGAAAACCTAATTGAGTGAAGAGAATGGTGTCACGATTGAGCTAAGGGGCATTTTCATTGCCTATCCAGAATAACACGGTGGGACTGTGGATCGGGAATGAGTCTTTCCTCTGACGTAGGCAGCTGTCAATCTGTTTAATGACTACTCACTTCTATCACGCTCCATCTTATTCTGGAACAGGCTTAAAAGGAATACAGATCTGTCTGTTGTAATTTCAATATCACAATATGTGACATTGAAACAGTCCCATTGTTGTTCTTATCTGGTGACGCTAATCCTATCAAATGCATAAACATGACTGAATGTCCACTAGGACGCTCACAGCTGGATGAATTCTATGCTTATATATGGTGAGGCTGTTGTGATTTCACACAGTAGCTTACACATATATGTACAAATAGACATGAGAAACACTAAGAACAAAAACTCCCAGCCACGTAAATGATGTAATCTTAACATATTTGTTCACCGTCCACTACAACTCAGGTGTTAATTGAAATGCAATAGCCGGCTGTCTGAGAGGCCCTTCGTGGTAAGTGAAAGTGGGGTAACCTGATTTGCCGTCATGTTCCAGAGAGAGGTCTGTGTCTGAGTCCTTCATCATAATGATCCATCATTTAAGTGGAGGTCAATGAGACTTCATCGCTCTTCAGACACAACATGAAAACTCTCATTCACTCATTGAATCAGATACCCTCCCAATCTGTCTGTGCCACCTCTGTTGACATGCCCTTTCACTCTCCACCCCAAATATTCAGCAACCCTCTCCGTACCCCTCCCTCCCCCATGCTCACCTGTATTTCATACTGCTGTGGCGCCCTATGGCTTCTTTCATGTGGGCATGGCCCTGGGGAACCGGGCGGGACCCCAACTGCTCCCTGGGCTTGGCTGAGCCATGGGTGTTGTAGTTGCCATTACCCCCTTGGTTGCTCCCTCCACCACCTCCCCCAGGGGGTGGTGCGGTGCGAAGGCCACATAGTCGGTCCTCACTGCGGCTCTTCAGGTTATGCTCAGTGCAGGCGAAAGAAACCTGCATAGTGACCACTGCCTAGTCTCTGGTTCACTAAATTGGCCCCTGGAGAGGCTCTTTGGGATGCTGCTTAGGGTCTGACCGCAAAATACTAATGTTTGCAAAATTGCTGCTACAAAGTCAAGCTGCTTGTACAGTGAGGATGTCCCTGTCCAGACAAATGCCCAAACAGGGAAGTTTAGTATTTTTGAGCCAGATCCACAGGCGCCGGCAAGAATCCAGGCCCTAACCTGGCACGCAGAGTCAGCGTCTGGTCTGTCTCCGTCTCTCCTCTCCTGTCTGGTGTTGCTCAGTCTCAAGAGGTTTCTAGTCAGAACATTCCTCCCATCATCAGGAGCTGGTATACAGTGTGGTCCTCCGCTAGTAGTCGGAGGCTGATCAAGCAGTTCCACGGGCTGGGGTAGGCTACCTCTCCAACCGCGCTCTCCACGGCACAGGAGCGCAACAGATTCCTCACTTAAAACAAACCGGCTGATTTGCCTAGTCTTGCAGAGACATCCGGAAAGATCATGGAGGCGAGGAAGATGCTTGCTATATGTTTTTGCTACAAATTAAAAAGGTAGGGTGGTAAAGCATTCTTCAACTTGCTTGTCTCCTCTTCAGCTACAAACTGAGGTTAGTCTATCGTTGTCGAGCCCAGCTAGAGACCCGGGGTGCGGCGCAACAACGACATGAGCTACAGGCATTTTTCTCACACCTCGGGTCGCATTGCATGTTTCGACGCAAATACAACGAATAAAAACCGGGGATGTGCTACATCCCACAGGCTCACAGAATTCAACACGCGCTAAAACACCATGGTCTTCGCATGCACACATCCAATGTCTTTCCTATATCTAACATAGTGCCCAGCCTCACGCAACGACATCGAACTGGTGCAGAAAAGGCAACATCAGCACCGCCAAATGGCGTGCTAATTTCATTCACTTTGAATATTGTCAATTTCATAACTGCTATAATCTCTGTCGGATATCCGTCAGGCTATTCATTTTCCTCATCAAAACAGGATCCCCGTGGCATTAGGTTACCATTTCACAGCATAATTGGTGGGCAGCATTGAGACGTATCTAATCAAATGCATAAAGCGATGCTACTATGTTATTGTGTCCAGCTGTCTCATTTGAGCTGTTGATGATGATGATGATGGCTAATTCTCTTCAGGATTATAATTCCAATCCCTGGTTCTCATTGCAGAGGCTCCCAAAGTGTTAATCACGACACGTAACATCGATTATTGGGAGAGGCGCCCCTCTCTCTCTCTATCTCTCTCTCTCTCTCTCTCTCTCTCTCTCTCTCTCTGTGTGTATAGTTTACGCATTAAACAGAATGGGTGCTTTCTAACACATGCATATAACATACATTATTCTGCATGAATCTATCGCACAATTCAGGGGGGGGGGGGGGGGCGCATGAAAAACATCTAAAATCCCTTTCACTGGTGCATACGCATACACATCGATAAACCTGAACTGCATGGCAGCCTTAAATTCGATACTCAAGAAACACGCACATGCAGGTCTGTTAAGCCACCCCGTTTATTATATAAACTCTACTTACACTCAAGCATATTGACTGAGGATCCCCCCTCCCCCCATTCGTCATGGTATCTCTGTCTGTCACCCTATCTCCTGCTTGTCCCTTCTCCATACTGAAACACAGGCATGCAGTCGAAGGATCTCTTAATTACTTTCACAGTTTATGAGGAAGTGGTACTGTATATTAATGTAGCCTAATACTTTTGGCAGATATGAGTGAATGTGGGGATGAGGATATACAGTGCAATAAGTGAATGGTGGTGACAGGTCTCATTCTGCCTAATTGGCTTTTGAAGGAATCATGACATAAGTCACCGGGTATATGGGCGAGATGGCTGGCTGGCGTGCTCTGGGAGATCAAAACAAATCAATGATTCTAAAAGCAATATCACATTTCAGGTAAGACTCAAATGCAGACGGTGTTGAAGTAACAATGTTTATTACAGCAACAGGGGCAGGCAAACGACAGGTCAAGACAGGCAGAGGTCGATAATCCAGAGTAGTGGGGCAAGGATACAGGATGGCAGGCAGGCAGGCAGGCTCAGGATCAGGTCAGGCAGGTGGGCTCAGAGTCAGGACAGGCAAGAGTCAAAACCAGGAGGACGAGAAAAAGAGAGACTGAGGAAAAGCAGGAGCTGAGACAAAATGCTGGTTGACTTGTCAAACAAAACAAATTGGCAGCAGAAAAACAGAGAGCGCAGGTATAAATACACAGGGGATAATGGGGAAGATGAGCGACACCTGGAGGGGGGTGGAGACAAGCATAAGGACAGGTATAACAGATCAGGGCGTGACAAGAAAACCTAAAGCATTGATCTCTCTTGCATTTACCTGTGAGATTTACTCACATATAGTCCATGAAATAAAATGCGCCATCACAATATCCCATAAGAAACAACATTTAATATACAGTTGTGTGAAATACATGCTTCTTCTTCACTGCTCAATTGTGTTTGCAGAATTGTGTATAATAACATAATTGTAAATCTGTTGTGCATGGGAGTGCATGACGGTGGCCTTCTGGCATTGCTTGCAAATGAGCAAGTGTCCCCAAACTACAGGGATGAACCCGTGTTCTATTGATAACACCAGACGACTGTCTAGGGGTGCCCACTGACCAGCGCCAACCATTCACACAGGGATAGCTCGGTTCAGCGAGCCAATCAATGAGCATTGCATATGTTACAGTGAGAGGAGATAATCTGTTCATTGCTCAGAGATGAGGTTGAAGTCCAAAGTAACCAGATGCATGAATGTAACCTGCTAATATACTAGAGAGCTATCTCAGCGCCAAGATACTGAATCGCACAGCCTTTCATAGCTGCACAATGACATTTTACATCATATTGTGGAATCTTTAAGCAGGAGAGGAGTTGAGATGATGATGTGTCACTATAGAATGAAACTTTTTCTTTTCTTCTTTTTTCTTTGTTTATTGCACCTTTATTTAACCAGGTAGGCTAGTTGAGAACAAGTTCTCATTTACAACTGCGACCTGGCCAAGATAAAGCATAGCAGTGTGAACAGACAACAACACAGAGTTACACATGGAGTAAACAATAAACAAGTCAATAACACAGAAGAGAAGAAAAAAGAAAGAGTCTATATACATTGTGTGCAAAAGGCACGAGGAGGTAGGCGAATAATTACAAATAATAACAATAACAATAACAAAATAAAGAAGAAATATGCATTGGAGAGTTCGTAAAGGTAAAGGAATAAGTAAATGTCTGCTTTTTTCCAATATCTTTTTTTGGTGTGCTGCAGAGTGTTTGATGTCGCCTATTGGTTTTTCAGGACCAGTGATTATGTGAGGGTTTACACTGGGAGAGCATAACTGTACTCGTTTCAACACCATGGCCAGATCCCTTTCGTATTAGGGATGTAACAAATGTTTGTTTTTTTTATATTTAAAAAAACGTTAAATCTTTTTTTTAAAATAAAAACATAAAAAACATAAAATGAAGTGAATTCACAATTCAGATATGGTTCTGCGACCGCTAGGGGGAAATGCAGTTCAATCTAAATCAGGACTGCCCTGGCAACCTACCGGTCGTCACAAGTTACCACAGCCATAAAGCCCGCATGGCCAAATTTCTACAATTTCTCTTCAAATTATTTTAAACCTAAACTTAACCACACTGCTAACCTCATGCCTAACCGTAAAATTAAATTAAGACCAACAAGATAATTTTCGTATTTATTAATTTTTATAGACAATTTTGACTTTGTGTTCGTGGTAACTAGTGAAAACCAGAGCGCACAGAAAAGTAGCCTAAATTGATACTGTTATTTCAAAACGTCTAAAACTACGAATAGAGAGAGAAAACAACAAAAAGCTGCTGTTTTTATGAGTGAGTTCTTGTCAGCACTGTCAACACTTTTTTTGAATGAGTAGCAAAGTGTATTCAGTTGTGTAAAGTACTTAAGTAAAACTACTTGAAAATTATACTTTAATAGTTTTTTGGGGGTATCTGTACTTTACTTGACTATTTATATTTTTTACATGTATGTACTTTTTACTCCCAACATTTTCCATGACACCCAGAAGTACTCGTTACATTTTGAATGCTTAGCAGGACATGAAAAGGGTCTAATTCACACACGTATCAAGAGAACATCCCTGGTCATCCCTACTGCCTCTGATCTGTCGGACTCACTAAATAAACACATGCTTCGTTTTTAAATTATGTGTGAGAGTTGGAGTGTGCCCCTGGCTATCCAATTTAAAAAACAAGAAAATTATGACATCTGGTTTGTTTAATATAAGGAATGTAAAATGGTTTAGAATTTTACTTCTAACACTTAAGTATATTTAAGTAATTAAATTTACTTTTGATACTTAAGAATATTTAAAATATATAATTTTAGACATTTACTAAAGTAGTTATTTACTGGGTGACTTTCACTATTATTTAATTCATTTTCTCTTAAGGTATTTGTACTTTTACTAAAGTATGACAATTGGGTATTTTCTCCAACCCAATCAGTGTTCCCAAACTTTTCCGGTGACTGTAGGCCTACTACTAAAACTGAAATTTGTGTATCGATAGCGCGCCGGACCTCGGCCTAGAATGTCGAGGGTTCGAGACCTGCTCTCTGCCTGTTTCATTACATGGGTGTCAGAAGTGATCGGACCTTGCATACACGACAGTGCGTGTGCTTGTCCGGTGAGCGCGCTCCTGTAAAACGTAGACTCGCAAGATAGCGCGAGGACGCGCTTTTTGAAAGGAGGGAGTAATGTAAGGGTTCGAGACCTGCTCCCTGCCTGTTTCATTACAATACATTTGAATGGCTGTTAAATCACGACTAACCAGTAAGGCTCACTTGCCCGCAGTTTTCAATGGACCCTGTCAAGTTGAGGGTATAATAGGCTAGAAATTGGTAGTTGTTGGCTAAAAAGAGGATGACAGAAAATGTGACAGGCGGCTCTCATCCTACTAACATGATTAGACTGTCATGCACAAACATACAATTTTACAGCCAGAAATATTCTGCATACTACCATATTTTACACCATCTGTGTGTAAAATCCTGTTGTGCAGGACACGCCGGCATTCTGTTGGTCTCTAGTGGGGAAAATGTGTAACTGCAAGGTGACCATTTTTCAAAAGCAGCTCATCTATCACCATCTTTTAGGTCATACAAATAATCTCCTAGTGATGATAAACACCTGGGTTCTGGAATAGAAAAACAACACACACACCAACAATAGGCCATTCAAAGTGACAACTCCATGCCCAAAATGTCATTTTAAAACAGCCAGTGGATTAAACACAGATGGCAGGAGTAATGAGGTCAGACTGTGCCCCTCTCTGTCTCTCTCCCAAAGCCTAATGTTTTGATTTGTCTCAACCTACACCCTATGCCCTCCTCTCTCTTATAAGAACACAATCCCATCCCATCTTTCTCAGAATTCATTTGATTATGTGTGTGTGAAATCAGAAAGCTTCCACTACACTAGGACATCAGATTTAAAACACATTTCTAAAGAAATCTATTCTCATAGTTAACGGAGTGATTGAATCTGAGAAAGTGCACTCCTAAATCAGGACAGGACATACAAGGTGTTAAAAGGATATGACTATGTTTTGTACCATTAAACATTTGACTATGTATCACTCAATGCAGTGGGAGTGGGGCTACACTCTTTCTTTCTTTCTTTCTTTCTTTCTTTCTTTCTTTCTTTCTTTCTTTCTTTCTTTCTTTCTTTCTTTCTTTCTTTCTTTCTTTCTTTCTTTCTTTCTTTCTTTCTTTCTTTCTTTCTTTAACTCTCTCTCTCTCTCTCTCTCTCTCTCTCTCTCTCTCCCTCCCTCCCTCCCTCTCACTCACCTGTATATCATGGCACTGCGTTCAGCCTCACAGTCAGTCAGGGAGATTGCACATTCTCTGAGGTACAGTTCCAGTCTGCGTTTCTCCACCAGCCTGTGGGCGGCCTCCAGGATCTGGGTGGCCATCTCTGACTCACTCCTCTGCTGGGCTCTCCTGGACCCTCTCTTGGCTGTTGTGCCCCCAGCGGATGACGAAGATTTGGGCTTCTTGCTGATGCCATACAGGTCCTCCACTGAAAACTTCCCACCCTTGCCACCGCCACCTCTGCCTCCAGCAAGCATGACTGATAAAAGTATTTTGACTGAGGTGAAATTGACTTAGCAAATCTGACTTTCTTACTTGTTGCCTTGCAAGTCCTCTTTCTTTTGCATTTATGTGACCAAAAAGTAGACTGGAGACTGAATCCTTGATGATACAGATGTGCTATTAATGCAAAGAATAACAACAAAACGTTTGTACGTAAACCAGTGTCACTGTTACAGATCTGATCCTTCACATGCAAGGTTTAGACAAGTAGGATATGATTGAAGACAGAATCAATCAAAAAAAAGGATTCACTGGTCCCGCTTATTCAAAACACCTGTGAAACGTCAACAAGTCTTGACTTCTCTTTTTTGATGTCTTTCGCTCCACGGGGAGTTGAGATGTAGCAGGGTGTTGCATTCCCTCCTCCAAGAGGCGTACGTAACAATCCAGAATCCAGCTAAATAAATCCTAAAGTGACAACAACATCCAAACACTGGGAAAACAGATCCAAGAGAGATGGACTGATGAGCATTGCTTATTTTGCTGAAGATGGACAGGAACAGACATCTGAATCTTTATCTCCCTCTCAGATGAGGGACAGAGAGGGATTTATGTTGAAGACCCACCAGTTTATAGTTGCCCAGATTAGCAGGAGACCCAGATGAAGCAAAATAAGAGAGGACCAGGAGACAGGGAGACCAAACCCCTCTACTTACACATCAATCAGCTGTAGTCCCATTTTGAGGTCAAATCTTTATCTCCCCAGCTCTGGAGATTACAGCCATGTCAATAGCAGCTCAGCCAAGGAGTCTAGAGATCTGTTCTCTGACCTTTTCCTGGGGCATTGACAACCTCAGACTCTTTCACTAGTGTAAAAAAACAGTCAATTGATTCCAAAATCATTTCAGATATTATCCACCTCGTGAATAGCAGATGTGTTATAACAACCGAGGTTCATGCTCTCCGGCTTCCATTGGCTTCTAGAGCGAAAGGGTGGCTTCCAGCCAGTAGCTGGCACAGGCGTCTGACCAGCGGTGAGTGTTATTGGCAGCTGCTGGACTAGTGTGCTGGCTGATCCCCAGCCCGCTCTGGTTTTTCACACGATCCCTTTAGGAGAGCTCTATGAGAGAACATCTCCTCTCCTCATTGGAGAAAAGCTTCTTATGGGCTACCACTCCATCTCTCACTGCTTAAGTAGGACAGTATAGGACAGGAACATCTGGGCGCATCTGCTATGTAATGAAGTGGGCTCCTCTGTCTGTCCATCTCCCAGAGACTATTTGGGATTGAGTGAGAGAAAAGAGGAAGAGGATAAAAGTAAGAGACAAATGTAAAGAAGTAGAAAGAGAAAAAGGCGTGCAACTCATGAATATTCAGAGCAACACAAAGTAGGACCGCTAGGTCTCGAAGAATGGGGCCTTAACCAAATTTGACTCATCTCAATCAGCCTGTCAAGGCTACAACCCCCCCGCCCACTGTCCTAAGAGACATTTGTGGATCCCTAGTCCGGAGCTCTCGCAGAACGCTCAAGTTTTACAGAACAAATTTCCACAGCTAACTGCTATTCTAAACTAAAGAAAACGTGTTTACTCCTAATGTGCATGCGGTTTGAAAAATCCATTCTCCACCTATATGGTGACACAGCAATTGATTGTCAAAGTTGAATCTTGAAGTAGTCATGGTCATAAGGAATCTGGAACTCTGATTGAATACAACGGGAGGTCTGACTGTTGACAGCTTTTGGATGCGTGAATGAATGAGCGGACATCGGTGTAGATAAACTCATGGATTCCCTGAAAGCTCATTGACTCTCCAAGAACCCATTCAGTCGTTGTAGTGAATTTATCAGTAGGTCTACTTTCATCAGTTTTTCTTGTGGAGGCGGCAGTAGGGACTATTTCTATGCTGTGTTACTCCTGGTCTATGCTGTGTTACTCCTGGTTTATGCTGTGTTACTCCTGGTCTATGCTGTGTTACTCCTGGTTTATGCTGTGTTACTCCTGGTCTATGCTGTGTTACTCCTGGTTTATGCTGTGTTACTCCTGGTCTATGCTGTGTTACTCCTGGTCTATGCTGTGTTACTCCTGGTCTATGCTGTGTTACTCCTGGTTTATGCTGTGTTACTCCTGGTTTATGCTGCAGTGTCTTCTAGGAGTGGCGATTATCTGAGATTAATCTTCTCTAAGCACTTCTCTAAAATCCCACTGGCAGCTGGCTAAGGCCAATCTCTCTCTTTGAAAGAGATTGAAAATGACAGACCCCAAGATTCTCCAATAGCTAGGCACCTTATAGTTTGGGAAACCATGGTTACCAAGAGTGCGGGAGAGTCAGGGTGTACGCATTACATGGGTGGCCTTTATTCTCCTCCAGTACCTCCAGGAGTGCAGTTCAGTACATTTCAGGTGATGTTTCATATGAGTTTGACCTAAAACATAATTTTATTCAGGGCCTGTCTTCCTGTCTTGACCTATGCCTCAAGGCATTTACACAGAGGAAGAGGTCAGTCGGTGTGGACAACTGACACATTTTCGTTTTGCAAACACAACTATTATTTTTCTGATAAAAGTAAAAGTAATGTATTCAAAAAAATATATTAAAAAATGAATGGTCAGAATAAATAGTCAGAACACTATTGGTCACTTTATCTTCTGCAGTCAGATTTTCTATTATAGTATTCCCCATCTACACACTATCCCTACTGAAGCTCACTCAACAAAACGTAGGAGCTGATCGTGGACTACAGGAGACAGCGGGGAAAGCAGCCCCCATCCACATCGACGGGGTCACAGTAGAGAGGGTGAAAAGCTTCAAGTTCCTCCGTGTGCACATCACTGACGACCTGAAATGGTCCCTTCACACAGACACAACCTCAGGATGATGAAGAAATTCAGCTTGGCCTCTAAGACCCTCACAAACTTCTACAGGTGCACCCTTGAGAGCATCCTGACGGGCTGCATCACCACCTGGTATGGCAATTGCACCGCCCACAACCGCAGGGCTCTACAGAGGGTGGTGTGGTCAGCCCAACGCATCATCAGGGGCACACTGCCTGCCCTCCAGGACATCAACAGACCTCTGTGTCACAGGAAGGCCAAGAAGATCATCAAGGACCTCAGCCATCCGAGCCAAGGCCTGTTCACCCCGCTACCATCTAGGAGGAGACAGTAGAGGTGCATCACAGCTGGGACAGAGAGACTGAGCTTCTATCTCCAGGCCATCAGACTGTAAAACAGTTACCACTAGCCGACCTCCGCCCAGTACCCTGCCCTGAACCTTAGTCACCGATACTAGCTGGCTACCACCCGGTACTCGACCCTGCACCTTATCGAGACTGCTTTTCCCTATCTACAGTCATTGAACACTGATCACTTTAAAAATGTTTACATACTGTTTTGCCCTCTTTTATATGCATATACTGTTTTCTATTATTGGCTCATCCTTTATAACTACTGCTGTACACACCTTTTCTATTAATATACTGTCTATACTCACCATTATATATATATATATATATATATATATATATATATATATAGTACCAGTCAAAAGTTTGGACACATCTACTCATTCAATGGTTATTCTTAATTTTTTACTATTTTCTACATTGTAGAACAATAGTGAAGACATCAAAACTATGAAATAACACATATGGAATGATGTTGTCGACAAAAAAGTGTTAAACAAATCAAAATATATTTTAGATTTTAGATTCTTCAAATAGCCACCTTTTGCCTTATTCTTTTCTCATCAGCCGTGTCTTTGTGAGACGGTGAATGGAGTAGGTGAACGGATGATCTCCGAATATGTGGTTACCACCATGAAGCATGGATGAGGAAATGTGATGGTGTGGGGGTGCTTTGCTGGTGACACTGTCAGTAATTAATTTAGAATTCAAGGCACACTTAACCAGCATTCTGCAGTGATATGCCATCCCATCTGGTTGCGCTTAGTGGGACTATCATTTGTTTTTCAAAAGGACAATGACCCAACACATCTCCAGGCTGTGTAAGGGCTATTTGACCAAGAAGGAGAGTAATGGAGTCCTGCCATAAGAGGACCTGGCCTCCACAATCAACCGACCTCAACCCAATTGAGATGGTTTGGGATGACCGCAGAGAGAAGGAAAGGCAGCCAACAAGTGCTCAGAATATGTGGGAACTCCTTCAAGACTGTTGGAAAATCATTCCAGGTGAAGCTGGTTGAGAGAATGCCAAGAGTGTGCAAAGCTGTCATCAAGGCAAAGGGTGGCTACTTTGAAGAATTTCAAATCTAAAATATATTTCGATTTGTTTAACACTTTTTTGTCTACAACATTATTCCATGTGTGTTATTTCATAGTTTTGATGTCTTCACTACTTTTCTGCAATGTATAAATAGTAAAAATAAAGAAAGGGTGTGTCCAAACTTTTGATTGGTACTGTATATACAGCGAAATGCTTGTGTTTCTAGTGCCAACAGTGCAGTAATACCTAGCAATACAAAACAATACGCAGATAATTGGAAAGGTAAAAAGAAAGAAATATCAGAATGAGCAATGTCTGAGTCTGGAATATATATATGCGATAACATCTGCAAATCTGTGGACGTGGACAATAACATTTGATTTGATTTGTTGCAAAGCTTTTCCCTGGTCCCACATTAATCCCACTACATGTTTTTAACCACCAACCCAATCAATAGCAAAGGTACTGGAGCAAAATTCAACCTCCCCCTAAGGAATAACTTAAAGCAGATCCAATACCAAAGAGTGCTTCAATGTTTGAAATATTCTTACTGAGAATATTGTTTTGACAATTCCCTTCTTATCATGTTATTAAAGACTTAAATAATACTTCTAGTAAGTCTGGCATTTGACCTTGTCATAGATAGTCCAATCATTATCTATCAGTGTCTATCACCTAGAACCCCCACCCCTGGAGTTTACGTAACGTTACTCATGCAATTCAGAAGGTGGCGATATTTAGCACAACAGAATATGTTAAACTAAACCTGTCCACCAGCAAAGAAGAGCATTTATTTAGCTGTTCAAGATGGCTGCGTACATGTCAGCGGGCCGTTCAGAAAATGCTTTTAGTACACATGATTTTGTACCAGAATGGGCACAAGAAGAAGTTAGCACTGGGGTGAGGAAATTGAATATAGCACCGTTCATCTTACTTATGTTTAAGTGAGTTGCCCAAGCTGAACACCAGGCCGTTTACGTGGCTAGCTAGCTAGCTTAGATAACAATGAGACCGCAGAAGCGCTCGTCTATGTAAAGTTAGTTAGCTAGTCACAGCATTTTACAGATCTTGCCTGGAAACCCGACGTTGAATTGCATTGTCGGGAAGAAATTAGCGTTTGAATCCGGGAAGTTTGAGCTCACGACCTCAACAAGCCAGAAGGTTGAATACAATGGCATGTTAACGTACTTTGCCGGTTGTCGGTGTGGTAGGAATGTGAGACAATGCATCCACAGGAAAGAGGAATTACATGTCAATTCAACGTCTGGTTTCCAGGCAATGCTAGATCATGAAGTTGCTAGCCAGTTAGACATTGTTCTCTTCTACATAGCTAATGTCACTGAGATTATTTCCCCCTAAATAAAGCGATAGAGTGCTGATTCTTCGTGTCTATTTGCAGACAACCATAATGGCAGTGGAGTTTGATGGAGGGGTTGTGGTTGGTGCTGACTCCCGAACAACAACAGGGTGAGTTACTTTATATCAAGCAGCTAAATGTTGGTCTCTTGCTGGCTTCCTGATCTAGGTAATATCAATACTAGCTAACTGATTAATAAGTTGGCCTCTTTTCCACAAAAAAAATCGTAATGTGCCTTTACAGGGGGCGGCAGGGTAGCCTAGTGGTTAGAGCGTTGGACTAGTAACTGAAAGGTTGCAAGTTCGAATCCCCGAGCTGACAAGGTACAAATCTGTTGTTCTGCCCCTGAACAGGCAGTTAACCCACTGTTCCTAGGCTGTCATTGAAAATAAGAATTTGTTCTTAACTGACTTGCCTAGTAAAATAAAGGTAAAAAAAAAAAAATACAGCCTAAAAGTCACAATCCTTCTCTTTTGCATCTGTTTGTAGCGCTTACATTGCCAATCGAGTTACTGACAAGTTGACTCCCATTCACGACCACATCTTCTGCTGCCGCTCTGGGTCTGCAGCTGACACACAGGCTGTTGCTGATGCAGTCACCTACCAGCTGGGCTTTCACAGGTAACACCGTAGGGCCTAGGTTGTATGACTTAAAAAAAAATGTTTTCATTTTTTAAAATAATTGGTTACTTCAACATTGACAAATACCTCTACACTAAAATAACTCCTCAGCACACAGCAATAGTGTGTCTCTCGATACCACTCAAAAATATTGTCTCAAGCGTGTCTGATTCTACATTTATTCACCATTAAATATAACTTCTCTGGACCTGCTGCAGTATTGAGCTGGATGAGCCTCCACTTGTGCAAACGGCAGCCAACCTCTTCCAGCAGATGTGCTACAGATACAGAGAGGAGCTGATGGCTGGCATCATTGTGGCTGGCTGGGACAAAAGAAGGGGTGGACAGGTGAGTTCCCAGCATCTGTATTTGGATCATATACCCTAACCACTTTCCCCTACTGTTTCAAAGAATTGTTGTGTGACCCTTCCCTCTTCCCCAGGTGTACACAGTCCCAATGGGAGGGATGCTAGTGAGGCAACCAGTGTCAGTAGGGGGTTCTGGTAGCTCCTACATCTATGGCTTCATGGATTCTAACTACAAGCCTGGAATGACCAAGGAAGAGTGCCTTCACTTCTGTACCCAGGGTGAGTAAGGCCAGTGTTTGACAGTCCCGTGTAGTTCAGTTGGTAGAGCATGCAGCGCCAGGGTTGTGGGTTCGATTCCCGCGAGGAACCAGTACAACAAAAATATTAAAGTATGCACTCACTACTGCAAGTCGCTCTGGATAAGTGGCGCTGCTAAATGACTCACTACTGCAAGTCGCTCTGGATAAGTGGTGCTGCTAAATGACTCACTACTGCAAGTCTCTGGATAAGTGGCGCTGCTAAATGACTCACTACTGCAAGTCGCTCTGGATAAGTGGCGCTGCTAAATGACTCACTACTGTAAGTCTGGATAAGAGGAGCTGCTAAATGACTCACTACTGTAAGTCTCTGGATAAGAGGAGCTGCTAAAAATGATCAATAGTGGGGGCTAATTCTGGTCCTGGAGAGCCGCAGTGTGTGCAGGCTTTTGTTCAAGCCCTGCAGTAACAAAGCTGATTGAAATATGCCTACTAGTGGTGTTTTAAATCGAACACCCTGATTTACACGACGAGTTGATTCATTTGAGTCAGTTGTGCTTGAACAAATGCCTGCACACACAGCAGCCCCTGTAACCCACCTCTTCTCTTCACAATGTCATTTGGTTGTTTCAAATCCCTTCAGCTACTGCTTTTCTAATCTCTTTTCACTCATGAATCATGACCACTGAATTGGAAAAACACTTCATAGTTGAACATGTGGTGTGTTGGGACACAGGCTGTGTTGTTAACATCCCTCTCCGTACAGCCCTGGCGCTTGCCATGGAGCGGGATGGTTCTAGTGGAGGAGTGGCCCGTCTGGCAGCCATCACAGAGGAGGGCCTGGAGAGACGGGTTGTTTTGGGACACCAGCTGCCCAAATTCTCCAACACCTAGACAAGGAGCAGAGGGAAGTTGCTGTGCAGACCCCCCCATAAGCTTTAAACCTAGTCCGGTGTCGTTTTTATAAAGTAAAATCTGGTTGTAATAAAAAAATACTGAAACATGAATACATTTGTGTTCTCATGTCTGTTCCCTGTCGGATATTATTTCCTGGAAATTAAGTGGAACTTCACACGATATTCTATGAAGGATAACAGGAAAAATATTTCTTATATGGGATAAAACTCTTGACTGTACAGATTAACACAGTACAGTTGGGCAGAGAACTCTCTTGGTGATAGTGGATCAGTAGACTGAGAATTGACCTTGGAGCATGTTTGAGAAAGAGTGAGTCAGTAAATGAGTAAGGACTGTAATATACTGGAGGCAAGTGTGTGTGTACATGTTAGAGTAAAAAAAAAGAGAGACTTGAGAGAAAGCGCCCCAGCAGACTACAAGGGCATTCATCTGGAATGGAACTAGTTTATTCAGTCCAAATATGGCATGTTTTGCCATTTAACCTAAAATTTGTCAGAAGAACATTGCAGATCAGACAAACATAAAAGGAAAGGTAGCTGTGTCTGAAAGGTTACATTGTGTTCACATTAGGCATACACTTGCACACAAAAAAATAGCACATTTCCATGTGTGACCATTGAAGACATCTTTCATAGTCCATAGCTAGGTTTTCATCCAATTGGTGACAGATTTTCATGCGAATATTAAAAAACACATGTAAAGAAAATATGCTAATTTGCCCGTCAGTGGTGTTTCCTTAACGTACTTTTGCGGATAAAAGTCAGTGCGTGACGTAGCCTATGTAGTGCAAAATGTATTTTTCTGCTTCAATTTTCATGTACTGAATAAAAATCGCATTTTCAACTCTACGGATAGTTTTGCCACAAATTGATGCATTAAATAGCAAATGTGCTTATTCTTGTCTTGGCTCTTGCGCTCTAACCAATAGCTCACAGATAGTGAGGTAGGCGAGTCTACATAATTATATTGTCAAGCATCGATCATGTCACCAGAATAAGATTATCTTTATTTATTGGAAAGGAGCGTCAATATCCTTTCACTTTCACCACCACGTGAATCATCATTTATAGTGGGAGAAACACACATATCATAGCGTGACTCCCAAGTTTACTTCGATATGATGGTTATTATATCAATATTTGAGAATAAAGGCTTTTCCACCACCATTTATAGCATAAATGTTACCGACACAAAAATATCCCACCACGTCGAACAAACTAATCATCGGCATTTTATTAAATTGTACCGAAACTACCTGTTTCCATCACGGCTATTTTTATATATACGGTATGACTTTACAAGCATACAAACTGTGGATGGAAACGTGGTTATTGATTTAAAAAACACATATTGATCAGATATAATTACAACATAGGTGTAAGGAAATCAAATGAAACAAATTAAATGAATGAAGCAAACAACGTTTAGCAGGCACTAGTTTGCATCAAGTCTGCCTTGAGCTTTTGGCCATAGGTTCTCATTGACAAATGTCCTCTTTGTTCATGCGCCTGGGGAAAAATCTTTTGGCATTTTGAATCCAAGCCTGACATACAGTGGGGCAAAAAAGTATTTAGTCAGCCACCAATTGTGCAAGTTCTCCCACTTAAAAATATGAGAGAGGCCTGTAATTTTCATCATAGGTACACTTCAACTATGACAGACAAAATTAGATTTTTTTTCTCCAGAAAATCACATTGTAGGATTTTTAATTAAGTTATTTGCAAATTATGGTGGAAAATTAAGTATTTGGTCAATAATGAAAATCTCAATACTTTGTTATATACCCTTTGTTGGCAATGACAGAAGTCAAACGTTTTCTGTAAGTCTTCACAAGGTTTTCACACACTGTTTCTGGTATTTTTGCCCATTCCTCCATGCAGATCTCCCCTAGAGCAGTGATGTTTTGGGGCTGTTGCTGGGCAACACAGACTTTCAACTCCCTCCAAAGACTTTCTATGGGGTTGAGATCTGGAGACTGGCTTGGCCACTCCAGGACCTTGAAATGCTTCTTACGAAGCCACTCCTTCGTTGCCCGGGTGGTGTGTTTGGGATTATTTTCATGCTGAAAGACCCAGCCATGTTTCATCTTCAATCCCCTTGCTGATGGAAGGAGGTTTTCACTCAAAATCTCATGATACATGGCCCCATTCATTCTTTCCTTTACACGGATCAGTCATCCTGGTCCCTTTGCGGAAAAACAGCCCCAAAGCATGATGTTTCCACCCCATGCTTCACAGTAGGTATGGTGTTCTTTGGATGCAACTCAGAATTCTTGTTCCTCCAAACACGACGAGTTGAGTTTTTACCAAAAAGTTCTATTTTGGTTTCATCTGACCATATGACATTCTCCCAATCTTCTTCTGGATCATCCAAATGCTCTCTAGCAAACTTCAGACGGGCCTGGACATGTACTGGCTTAAGCAGGGGGACATGTCTGGCACTGCAGGATTTGAGTCCCTGGCGGCTTAGTGTGTTACTGATGGTAGGCTTTGTTAATTTGGTCCCAGCTCTCTGCAGGTCATTCACTAGGTCCCCCCGTGTGGTTCTGGGATTTTTGCTCACCGTTCTTGTGATCATTTTGACCCCACGGGGTGTGATCTTACATGAAGCACCAGATCGAGGGAGATTATCAGTGGTCTTGTATGTCTTCCATTTCCTAATAATTGTTCCCACAGTTGATTTCTTCGAACCAAGCTGCTTACCTATTGCAGATTCAGTCTTCCCAGCCTGGTGCAGGTCTACAATTTTGTTTCTGGTGTCCTTTGACAGCTCTTTGGTCTTGGCCATAGTGGAGTTTGGAGTGTGACTGTTTGAGGTTGTGGACAGGTGTCTTTTATACTGATAACAAGTTCAAACAGGTGCCATTAATACAGGTAACGAGTGGAGGACAGAGGAGCCTCTTAAAGAAGAAGTTACAAGTCTGTGAGAGCCAGAAATCTTGCTTGTTTGTAGGTGACCAAATACTTATTTTCCACCATAATTTGCAAATAAATTCATTAAAAATTCTACAATGTGATTTTCTGGATTTTTTCCCCTCATTTTGTCTGTCATAGTTGAAGTGTACCTATGATAAATTACAGACCTCTCTCATATTTTTAAGTGGGAGAACTTGCACAATTGGTGGCTGACTAAATACTTTTTTGCCCCACTGTAAGTCTGGACTGATGTCATGTCATTGCATACCTTATCCATGGCCTGGAGGAGGATGGCATGTTTCTAGGCATGGCAATCATACACTTTCTACCTGTATTGTAATCTTGTATTTTATTTTACAGTATTGTATTGTACTTATTTGTGTAGTGGTCTTGTGTGGCTCAGTTAGTAAGAGCATGGCCCAAGCAACACCAGAGTTGTGGGTTCGATTCCCACTGGGGTCACATAGGAAAATGCATGAACTCTCTGTTGGCACTTTGGATAAAAGCGCCTGCTAATTAAATGGCATATACAGGGGTATTGGGACAGTGACACATTTTGTTGTTGTTTTGGCTCTTTACTCCAGCACTTTGGATTTGAAATGATACAATGACTAAGAGTGCAGACTGTCAGCTTTAATTTGAGGGAATTTTCATCCATATCAGATGAACCGTTTAAATATTACAGCACTTTTTGTAAATAAGAATAGAATATGTTTCTAAACACTTCTACCATGATTACGGACAGTCTTGAATGAATCGTGAATAATGATGAGTGAGAAAGTTACAGACGCACAAATATCCTACCCCCAAGACAAGCTAACCTCTCACCATTACAATAACAGGGGAGGTTAGCATTTTGGGGGGGTATGATGTTTGTGCGGTCTGTAACTTTCATCTTTGAAGAGGGCACTTTGATTCCTCTCCTTTGCCAAGTGAGTTGCTTAAGTTGCAAGAACTCAGGATGTATAATTTCAAAAGATAAGCCATTATTTCAGATAATAAGAAGCTTACATTGTGTTGTTGCTCGACAATGTTCAAGTGTTTTCCACACCCTCCGGAGGTCCAAGGTTGTTCCACTTCAGAGTTCCGAGATTGAGACTGAGCCCAGACCTCCTCCCCCACAGTTTAGCTCCCTGTCACAGAGCAGAGAAGATTTCTGCCACAGAATTCTATGTCAGCCAAGATGACTCACCACCAACAACCTCACTCTATTATAAACACATACAGTATGCAATCAATGTTTGTAAATGCTCCAGTCAAATGCACTCTTACTGACAGAGGTCTGTATCTGTTGTTTCATTAATGAAGAAGTGTCTCCTGAGCCCGCCACATCCGACAGCCCTTTTCAGATGCCTGAGGTACTAAAACAAACCTGAAGGCCTAGTGAGTAAACCACAGACGATAAGCCTATGACTTAGTAGCCGAGACATGCGTTTCACTGGGGCTGCCTTATGTTTAATTGGTACAACCTCCTATGATTGAGGTAAAGCGTTTGTTTGTTGTTCATTGCGTGCACAGAAGGTTGGCGTGGTCATGGCAGAAGCACCTCCAGCAGGATAGGGAGGTAACATAAGGAGGAAGGCTGGGTCTTGGGAAACTACCCTCCAGCTGAACTGATGGGCCGGAAGAAGAAGGGGAGGACAGGGGAGCAGCAAAAGGGCAGCCAGGTGGTGCAAGCCAGAGTGGCAGCAGCGATGCAGCACATTGGAGACCTCTGCAGGAGACAGAGCTCTATTGATCAGCAAGTGTGAATATCCCTTATTCTACTGTGATGTCTTTGCAGAGTCTCTTTGGAGGACTTGAACAAGCATCCCAACTTGCTCCTGGCGGGAGTACGATGATGTCATTTTGTCCTGGCAACTGCTGATCGACAAGCCAAGGGGGGATGGCATGGCCCTTGTCTGTCCCATAATGAATTCTGGGGCAATGGGCACACTGCAGAGTAGTAATTGTATTTTTAATATATTTATCCAAAGCAGTTCACATTGTATAAAGGGGAAATAGTTTGTATTGATCAGATTAAGAGTTTGAGGGAAATGTTTTGTGTTGTTACATTACATTTGTTCAGATTTTACAGCTTAAAAACAAATTACAACACTTGGACAGTTAATTTTATACCGGGTAGCCAGGCAATGAGGAAATAAATACAGAAAACTTAACATTTTCATTTACATTCCTTGTGTGACTAGTATGGTCTTGAACTGGGGAGCTTTATATGAGGAAATATATTAGAGAAAACAAACACGAAATGATTTGCCTTG
This sequence comes from Oncorhynchus masou masou, assembly GCF_036934945.1. Classification (NCBI taxonomy): domain Eukaryota; kingdom Metazoa; phylum Chordata; class Actinopteri; order Salmoniformes; family Salmonidae; genus Oncorhynchus; species Oncorhynchus masou. The sequence continues at coordinate 52,293,569 of NC_088223.1, forward strand.
GCTGCTCACTTCACTGCTGTTTTGACAGCGAGACCATTCCTCTTGTTTGAGAAGGCTTTCAGTTCTCGAAAGGCTGGCGAGGCAGTTTTTGAGGTAGTGAAGTGGGAGACTAGCGGCCTCAGCCTTCGACTGAGTCCATCTCTTAAAGGACTTTGACCTTGTTCTGTCAAACCCAGACAACCTGACTAGACATTTATTTCTTTATTTATGTTCGGCTTTCAAGGGGAATATGCTGTGCGGTAAGCCATTTCCCTCGAAAGCCAAGCATATAAATCCATTTATTATAATGTATAGAGCTGCAAACCCACTGAACTGTGTTCAGTTATTAAAATCAGTTGTTTTTATCAGCAACTTGCCTGTCTTGGTCACTGTCTTTCTCAAAACAAATTGTATTATGCACATTTCATTTAAAAATGGGCATGAAACTTTGCTTTAGACTTCAATGTAGCATTGTCCGAAGGGCATTTTATAGGCCCACTGTAGTCTATCACTTTTTTTTCACACGTCCTCCAAGTCTTGATATAAGTTATTTTGTAATTATAGAATCCATGAGTCATTGTTTCCCAAATGACGGGATCAATAATTCCTCGAGCCCATTCTGTCATGATGACATTCAGAAAATGAAGGTAGCCTAACATATAACAGGACCATTACAGCCCTTACAAAGCCTTCATTGACAAGGGACGCCAACCCCTCATCCCTGCAGCAGTTGCGATCGCCCGTGTGATGTAAAGACAAACAGTTGTACAGTAAATGTTCATGGCACATATCTCCTGTACACGGTGTCGGGGTTCTTGGCTGCATGATGGTCCTGCAGTCCAACCGCATCAGGGAGATGCAGATCGAACTGCGGGAGCTGCGTCAGTGGACCAGTTTGGTGTGCGGGGGCCTAGAGAAATGATCTGCGGATGATATCTCACGCTGCGGGGTAGGTGAGTGCACACATTTAGGCCTCCTCCATAGGTTATCGGCTATGGGAAAAAGAAAACACAACTGTAAAACTCTGCTTGATTTGTAAAGTGGGTTTTTGAGAAGTCAATAAATACTCTTAGGCTATACTCACTAGGCTATTTCTGATTTTGAACTAAGAAATCATTCAACATGCTTATTATTAGCCTAATGCTTAAAAAAACAAGGCCCATTATCCACCACTCTTTTCAATGGAGTTGATGTCTGGGGAAAAAAGGATGACAATTAGGCTAGTTGATTGTTCACCACATATCTGAACCATCGGATTCCTCTGAGGTTCACATCTGACATCACATCTGGCATTTGGTACAGATATCTGACTCTCACAGACCTACCAAATGGGATGGAATTAGAGGAAGGAGGGAGCGGTGCACTGGTCAGACTCTTGTAACACACACACACACACACACACACACACACACACACACACACACACACACACACACACACACACACACACACACACACACACACACACACACACACACACACACACACACTCAGTATGTTGGCACTGACTACAATACTTTCCGACATTCTATTGTCTCTAACACACACGTACACTTCATGTTTGTGTTTGTTATCTCAGATGAAGATGATTACACTCTGGTGAAATGGGCTTTAGGACAGAGTCTAGGGGAGGGGCTGCAGGTCTCTGGTGAATTGGGCTTTAGGACAGAGTCTAGGGGAGGGGCTGCAGGTCTCTGGTGAATTGGGCTTTAGGACAGAGTCTAGGGGAGGGGCTGCAGGTCTCTGGTGAATTGGGCTTTAGGACAGAGTCTAGGGGAGGGGCTGCAGGTCTCTGGTGAATTGGGCTTTAGGGCAGAGTCTAGGGGAGGGGCTGCAGGTCTCTGGTGAATTGGGCTTTAGGACAGAGTCTGGGGGAGGGGCTGCAGGTCTCTGGTGAAATGGGCTTTAGGACAGAGTCTAGGGGAGGGGCTGTAGATCTCTGGTGAATTGGGCTTTAGGACCGAATCTAGGGGAGGGGCTGCATGTCTCCGGTGGAATGGGCTTTAGGACAGAGTCTGGGGGAGGGGCTGCAGGTCTCTGGTGAATTGGGCTTTAGGACCGAATCTAGGGGAGGGGCTGCATGTCTCTGGTGGAATGGGCTTTAGGACAGAGTCTAGGGGAGGGGCTGCAGGTCTCTGGTGAATTGGGCTTTAGGACAGAGTCTAGGAGAGGGGCTGCAGATCTCTGGTGAAATGGGCTTTAGGACAGAGTCTAGGAGAGGGGCTGCAGATCTCTGGTGAAATGGGATTTAGGACAGAGTCTAGGGGAGGGGCTGCAGGTCTCTGGTGGAATAGGCTTTAGGACCGATTCTAGGTGAGGGTCGGCAGGTCTTTTGAGAAATGGTCACCGTGGTAACTGAAGGGACTTAGTTCATCTACAGTCAGGTAGCCTATTGAAACATAGACATATTGTCATCTCCTGAGAGAATATCAAGATCCCCTCTATACCATCACTTTGTTTGTGTTCAGGTGCTGTATAGACACCGCATGAACTATGGGTCATGTGATCAAGAAGCGTCTACATGATATCGAGACCAGCTTGATGACGTGCCTACAGAGCATGCCCAGCAACATCACTGTGGCCCAAAACACCTGCTACACAGCCGGTGAGTCTCCCCCACCCCAACCAGTGTGTGTTGCAAACGACATTCAAATGAAGGACTTATAATATGGAACACAATTACTGCACTACTATAACCAGTGCCGATGTTCCTGGTGTTTCTCCCACAGGTGTCCATTACCTGGAGCCAGAATCCACTCTGGAACTCTGCATTCCCAGGAAATCTGCTGGACTCGTCCTCAAGCCTCACACCACTTTCCTTGGCACTGAGTGATGATCTAACACAAAACCATTTCCCTCCAGAACCCTACAATCCATACCCTCAGTATCTATTACCCAGCATGCTGGTTTGTGTTACCTCGTATTTTATGAACTCGTATCAATGTAAAATGTCTGCAAGTATTAAGCAGACAGTATTTTCCTCTCAGCGTTCATGTGGTAGTATCCCAGGTACAGAAATGTTACCAAATATCACAAAATTGACCAGAAGCCTACTTCAATACTGAAAGGTGCACTGATGTGATGTTTGAATTCCATGATTGAAAATATATAGATATTAAATAATCAAACTAAATGTTATACAGTACTACAGTGTACATAATCGTTGTACATTTCCCTCTGTTAAATTCGACTTTCTCAGTTTGTAACCCTTGGAAGACTGGTATATGAGCCAACAGGGACCTCTTGTGGTTAATTCATTAGTGACTCTGGTACATTGTGGTCAATGGTTCTGGAACATTTGAGGTGCCGGTACTCAGCTCCGGTGAGCTCCTGCCCAAGTCAAGCACAGATGATTTCGTCATGTAAATGATTCATGACGTCACTCGCGCGAAACTATAAAAACTGCGCCAGCCACGCAATCACAAGCCTGGAGTTAACCACTCCCTCCTCCTTCCCCCTATCTGCATTGCCTCCTCCTCTCATGCCATGAGATGACATGCATGGATAGAAAAGAGCAGAAGCTCTGAGATATCCAATCAGGCTCCAGTCCGTCCGTCCGTCCTTCCTTCCTTCCTTCCTTCCTTCCTTCCTTCCTTCCTTCCTTCCTTCCTTCCTTCCTTCCTACCTACCTACCCTACCCTACCCTACCCTACCCTAACCTAACCTAACCTAACCTAACCTAACCTAACCTAACCTAACCTAACCTAACCTATCACCTACTTACCACTTAATCGACATAGCGTGAACTACCGATCATCAAAATGCCCAGAAAACGCAGCTCCTCAGCCCGACCCGCCTGGGACCAGGCGTAGAAGGCGTGGGGGCAGGAGCAGTGGTGTAAAGTACTTATGTAAAAATGCTTTAAAGTACTACTTAAGTAGTGTTTTTTGGTGGTATCTGTACTTTACTTTCCTATTTATATTTTTTTGACTACTTTTACTTCACTACATCCCTAAAGAAAATAATGTACTTTTTACTCCATACATTTTCCCTGGCAACCAAAAGTATTTTGAATGCTTAGCAGGTTAGGAAAATGGTCCAATCCACTGCACTTATCAAGAAAACAAAACCTGGTCAACCCTACTGACCTGGCGGACTCACTAAACACAAATGCTTGGTTTGTGAATGATGTCTGAGTGTTGGAGTGTCCCCCAGGCTATAAAAAAAGAAAGCATTGTGCCATCTCGCCTGGTTTGCTTAATATAAGTAATTTGACATTATTTACACTTTTACTTTTGATACTTAAGTATATTTTAAATCAAATACTTTTAGACTTTTAATAGTATTTTACTGGGTGACTTTCACTTTTACTTGAGTCATTTTCTATTAAGGTTTCTTTACTTTTACTCAAGCATGACAATTGGGTACTTTTTCCACCACTGGGCAGGAGACATTAGTTGAGTAGGTTAAACATGTCACATTAGTCTGTAAATTGCTTTTGGACTGCAAAACTCATTGGCAAAAGTCTTCTAAATATGCATGAGGGCTTTTCATTTTGATGACTTTCTCATGTTATTGTTCAATAGTTATACAATAGTTTTGTTTTAAGGCTATCCAGTAGGAATTAATGAGCTAGGCTATTATACACACACATAATTTAGGGTTAGGATTAGGGTTAGGAATTAATGAGCTAGGTTATTATACACACATAATTTAGGGTTAGGGTTAGGAATTAATGAGCTAGGTTATTATACACACATCATTTAGGGTTAGTGTTAGGAATTAATGTGCTAGGCTATTATACACACACATAATTTAGGGTTAGGATTAGGGTTAGGAATTAATGAGCTAGGTTATTATACACACATAATTTAGGATTAGGGTTAGGAATTAATTAGCTAGGCTATTATACACACATAATTTAGGGTTAGGAATCAATGAGCTAGGCTATTATACATACACATAATTTAGGGTTAGGTTTAGGATTAGGGTTAGGAATTAATGAGCTAGGCTATTATACACACATAATTTAGGGTTAGGAATCAATGAGCTAGGCTATTATACACACAAATAATTCATTTGGTTCAGGCAACTGTGTTGTAGTAGGCTATTAACACAGCTCAGACTATCATGTATGATGGAATATTCAGAAAAAGGGATATCTCATTTTTGAAATGAGAAGTACATGTAGTCAGTCCATCAAGGTCTGTTAATAAATAGCGTACAACACATTTGATGGTTCGGAAAACCAAAGTTCCAGAAAGACAGAAACCTGGCCCATGTAATCTGTATTTCAGTGGTATACCACAGACCACACTGTTGATAGCCCCTAGCACAGGGAATGGTATCGACTGTCGGAGTAGCATAGCGTCATTACTGTTGGGCATCCTGTTGTTGTTTACGGTCACGATGCCTGTAATAATGTCTGTAATGTGTCTGACTAATACACTGTTTAGTCACTTCATGTAGGTGAGGAAGTGTGGCCAAAAGAATCAGCCAGTGAAAATGGAAAGTCTCCTCTTCCTCTCTCCTGGCCGTATCAGAGCGCTGTGACCTTTATTGTGTGGTAGGGTCAGCTTGGACACTTAATAACAATCCACTCCAGGATGAAGCAGCACCACGCCCTCTCTCGTCAAGTTTCCATAAACAGACCTGATTAAAATAATACAAAAATCCCCGTCATAATCATTCAGTTTAAGCTAGAGATATCTAGTGAAAATCGTTCTTCTCACGAAAAACATCTGTCCTGTGTGAACCGTACGGTCGATGTGCCAGCTTCCGTTTGTAGCGTTCGGGCTACAAACTAAGCTGACCCCACTGTAGAAAGGGGAGATTCTCAAGAACAAGATGGTGTTCTCGGTTGTGCTCTACAACCCCCACAAGAACCACGGAACCTGTCTGAGGGTAACCGGTACCCAGTAAAAACGTGAATGGAAGTATGGAGGTAGTTTTGTGCCTACCCAAATAAAGGAGTTAAATATGTGTACAACATTTATATTTCTTGTGCTTTCTTATGTAACCTAGATATATGACAGACACTTCAAAACATTATTCCTTATGATTTTCTCACTGTCTTTTTGCCATTTATGAATATGTTATTCAATGCATTTCTATGGGCTATAGTAGTAAATGTGAAATTTGATCAAATGTTTTTTATTTTATATATAATCTTAAAACAATTCCATATGTCAGCTTAGACCCCCCCCCCCCCCAATGGCTTAGAATCTTTTGAATTAAGGCAACACTAATGACTTAAGGCAACACTAATGACTTTCCAAATGGATCCAATAGGATGCCCTGCCAAGTTAGGGTTTACAAGAGGCAACCAGTTGCTTACAGGAAAAGTACAGTAGGGGGAGGAAATGGGTAGCAGAGGTGGTAGAGATATAGATTAGAAAGGTGAGCATTGAATGGAGTGAATGAGAGATGGTCCCACTGACAAAAATGTGTTGGTCTTGTATTTCCATGGTTTCCAGGCAGAGCAATCACCCTGACCTAGATAGTGTTCAAAGGTAGATACAGTTGAAGTTGGAAGTTTACCGTAGCCAAATACATTTAAACTCCGTTTTTCACAATTCCTGACATTTAATCCTAGTAAAAATGCCCTGTCTAAGGTCAGTTAGGATCCCCACTTTATTTTTAAGAATGTGAAATGTCAGAATAATATTATATTATTTCAGCTTTTATTTCTTTCATCACATTCCCAGTGGGTCAGAAGTTCACATACACTCAATTAGTATTTAATTGGCATTGCTTTTTAATTGTTTAACTTGGGTCAAACGTGTTGGGTAGCCTTCCACAAGCTTCCCACAATAAGTTGGGTGAATTTTGGCCCATTCCCCCTGACAGAGCTGGTGTAACTGAGTCAGGTTTGTAGGCCTCCTTGCTCGCACACGCTTTTTCAGTTCTGCCCACCAATCTTACCATTTTACCACAACTTTGGAAGTATGCTTGGGGTCATTGTTCATTTGGAAGACCCATTTGCGACCAAGCTTCAACTTCCTGACTGATGTCTTGAGATGTTGCTTCAATATACAGTATCCACATAATTTTCCTACCTCATGATGCCATCTCTTTTGTGAAGTGGACCAGTCCCTCCTGCAGCAAAGCACCCCCACAACATGATGCTGCCACCCCCGTGCTTCACGAGGCAGTACAGTTGAAACTGGAACAGCAGCACGGCCAGGTGGACTGGGGACAGCAAGGAGTCATCATGCCAGGTCGTCCTGAGGCATGGTCCTAGGGCTCAGGTCCCCAGAGAGATAGAAAGAAAGAGATAATTAGAGAGAGCATACTTAAATTCACACAGGACACTGGAGAAATACTCCAGATATAACAGACTGACCCTAGCCCCCCGACGCATAAACTACTGCAGCATAAATACGGGAGGCTGAGACAGGAGGGGTCAGGAGACACTGTGGCCCCATCCGATGATACCCCCGGACAGGGCCAAATGGGCAGGATATAACCCCACCCACTTTTCCAAAGCACAGCCCCACACCAGTAGAAGGATATCTTCAACCACCAACTTACCATCCTGAGACAAGGCCGAGTATAGCCCACAAAGATCTCCGCCACGGCACAACCCAAGGGGGGGGCGCCAACCCAGACAGGAAGACCACGTCAGTGACTCAACCCACTCAAGTGACGCACCCCTCCTAGGGACGGTATAGAAAAGCACCAGTAAGCCAGTAACTCGGGCCCCTGTAATAGGATTAGAGGCAGGGAATCCCAGTGGAGAGAGGGGAACCAGCTAGGCAGAGACAGCAAGGGCATTTCATTGATCCAGTGCCTTTCCGTTCACCTTCACACTCCTAGGCCAGACTACACTCAATCATAGGACCTGCCGAAGACATGAGTCTTCAATAAAGACTTAAAGGTTGAGACCGAGTCTGCGTCTCTGACATGGGTAGGCAGACCATTCCATAAAAATGGAGCTCTATAGGAGAAAGCCCTGCCTCCAGCTATTTGATTAGAAATTCTAGGGACAATTAGGAGGCCTGCGTCTTGTGACCGTAGCGTACGTGTAGGTATGTACGGCAGGACCAAATCGGAAAGATAGGTAGGAGCAGGCCCATGTAATGCTTTGTAGTTTAGCAGTAAAACCTTGAAATCAGCCCTTGCCTTAACAGGAAGCCAGTGTAGGGAGGCTAGAACTGGAGTGATATGATCAAATTCTATGGTTCAAGTCAGGATTCTAGCAGCCGTATTTTGCACTAACTGAAGTTTATTTAGTGCCTTATCCGGGTAGCCAGAAAGTAGAGCATTGCAGTAGTCGAACCTAGAAGTAACAAAAACATGGATAAATCTTTCTGCATCAATTTTGGACAGAAAATGTCTGATCTTTGCAATGTTACACAGATGGAAAAAAGCTGCCCTTGAAACAATCTTGATATGTTCGTCAAAAGAGAGATCAGGGTCCAGAGTAACAGTTTCCAGAAGATCAGGTCTTTCACAGTTTCATTTGAGACGACTGTACAACCATCAAGATCAATTGTCAGATTCAACAGAAGATCAATGGTATCAAAAGCAGCACTAAGGTGTAGGAGCACGAGGACAGATGCAGAGCCTCGGTCTGATGCCATTAAAAGGTAATTTACCACCTTCACAAGTGCCGTCTCAGTGCTATGATGGGGTCTAAAACCAGACTGAAGCATTTCGTATACATTGTTTGTCTTCAGGAAGGCAGTGAGTTGCTGCGCAACAGCACCAATGTACGCTCATCTTTAGGAGACAGAACGTGTCTCCTTCCTGAGTGGTATGACGGCTGTGTCATCCCATGGTGTTTATGCTTGCGCACTATTGTTTGTACAGATGAACGTGGTACCCTCAAGAGTTTGGAAATTGCTCCCAAGGATGAACCAAACTTGTGGAGGTCTACAATTATTTTTTTGAGGTCTTGGCTGATTTCTTTTGATTTTCCCATCATGTCAAGCAAAGAGGCACTGAGTTTGAAGGTAGGCCTTGAAATACATCCACAGATAAACCTCCAATTAACTCAAATTATGTCAATTAGCCTATCAGAAGCTTCTAAAGCCATGACATCATTTTCTGGAATTTTCCAAGCTGTTTAAAGGCACAGTAACCTTAGTGTAGGTTAACTTCTCACACACTGGAATTGTGATACAGTGAATTATAAGTGAAATAATCTGTCTGTAAACAATTGACTTTGTGTCATGCACAAAGTAGATGTCCTAACCGACTTGCCAAACTATAGTTTGTTAACAAGACATTTGTGGAGTGGTTGAAAAACTAGTTTTAATGACTCCAACCTAAGTGTATGTAAACTTCCGACTTCAACTGTATCTGTAGATGGATTCCTCTGACCCCACTCCTTCAGTAACCGAAAGGTTGCTGGATCGAATCCCTGAGCTGACAAGGTAAACATCTTTCGTTCTGCCCCTGAGAAAGGCAGTTAACCCACTGTTCCCCGGGCACCTAAGACGTGTATGTTTTTTTAATGGCAGCCCCCTGCACCGCTCTGATTCAGAGGGGTTGGGTTAAATGCAGAACATTTCAGTTGAAGGCATTCAGTTGTACAACTGACTAGTTATCACCCTTTCCTACCATTTACACTGCCAGGATGAACATACAGGTATTATTTATACCCTGCAACATAGCAGAAATTAATACAATGAAACAGGGTGAAGAGTCCCTAACCACAAGCCACACGCAAACACACACACACACACGCAAACACACACGCAAACACACACACACGCAAACACAAACACACACGCACACACGCAAACACACACACACGCAAACACACACACACACACGCAAACACACACACACAAACACGCAAACACACACACACACACACACACACACACACACACACACAGTAGCACTGAAAAACCTCTCTGAGACTGCAACCAATAGCTATAGCATAATATGGGTTCATGTCCGGCTGTCTGTAGGTCTAAAGAAAACTCCAGAGGGCACTGTAAACTTGGGTCAGGAAGGTCATACCATATCTTGCCTCCCAGGTTCTTTGCTAGTCTTTACAGCTGTAAGTCAGATTTCCGCTGAGGAATGTTTCTACTATGTTCATGAAGCAAAGTGAAGTCCACAGAGATGATGGGAAAGGAAACCAATGAGATCTGTTGTGCTCTTTATATTGGATTTGTATCTAATTGTGTATTTGCAAAGCATGAATGCATGAATGTATGAAAGCGTGGCTTCTACAACTGTATTTTTGTGACCGAGCCACATCAAACCCATAATGCTCTCTTCCTCTGCTTCTGCTTGTTTTTTTTTATTGAACCAATTCTCAGGCTCCCCGCTGCCTTGGGCTTATTGTTGCTTTAAGGCAGGAGGGCAGGAATACAGAGTAAACCTGAGAGAACAGGGAGGAGGCTCTCTCTTCTGTCAGAGAGAGCGAGAGAGAGCAAGAGAGAGAGAGGTAGAGAGAGAAAGAAAGAAATTAGGCTGAAATTAGGAAATGTTTAGCTGTAAGAGAAGGTGTTGTTATGGTCAGTGCAGATTTGTTGATTCATCACCGTAACCACAGGCGCAGCAGTTGTGTTGTTGTTTGTCCCTTTCGCTCTACTCAGGATGCGGTTCAAGGAGAGGAACACAAAGACTCTCTGACCACAGACCACAACCCTGTTTACACTCAAACAGACTTAAGCGTCTATCTATCAGTCTCCGTCTCATTTCCTACTCTTCATCTGAGTTGTGGTGCTTCTATTTCGTCACATTAAATGCGCCGCCATTACAAACTATTGCCTGATTGTTTGGTTTCAGTATTCCCACCCAGGACTCTTATCTTTTCTATATTCCCCTCCACACTCGTATCCTTTCTGATATCGCAAAATCTGAGTCTCTCCCTAAATCCTAATAACTCAGAAGCAGCAATAATTGATGGATTTCAACATGCTGGGAGTCTAAGCTCCAGTACTTCAGGGAGTGTGTTTATTTCTGTAAACTGCATGCTGGTAAGATCCCCAATAAAGATTCACATCACATCCTGGGAGAAAAACTGTAGACACAGAATCCCAGATAGCCAGTGGGGGATTGGTTGTGATGGAGATTTCATTCATAATTGATCAGCGCTAATTAGGGAGCTGGTCCTTTGTTGAGAAGATGCTAATTATACATGCAAATGAGCAAATCAGCAATTACCCGAGTCTACATTTGAAACAGGAACAAAAGCTAAACTTAGAAATGAGACTGGCTAAATCTAAGGATGAAAGCACTACCACAAATAGACACTCGTATACAGACCCAGAGACCAAACATTGAGCAAAATTCAAGCTCAGAATTGCTCATGTACATTGCAATGGCTTCGTATTCCAAACAATCGGTTTCCCTAATGGTTAAGAGTTGGGACATTAGAATGAGTTTGTGATTACATACTGCTTTGCCAAAACCAGTCATGGGCAATGGGTCTGGAAACTGTGATCGACACAATCACTCACTACATTTTCCAACCTGACATCAAAACTCAGAGAGCAGGAAACACATTGAAACATTTAATACTCAAACAAGGTTGAAAAACTGGTGGTCAGATGTCCGTTAACGAGAGGTTGTGGTGCGGTCAGCGCTCTAAAATTGAGATCAAACAATTCAGGACAATGAGCTCAACTCTACCCTTGTCTACTGGAATACAGCCCCGTCACATAGCACACATTAGTTGAAGCAAAGCATTTGAGTCCGTATAAAACAAAAGGTTCTCTATGTCGTGTGATTGTACCCGTCCACCTCAGCCTGGGTGTGAGAGGCCCCACAGATGAGCAACACTCCAGTCAGTGGGTGTATTTGGTCCCTCGGGCCATTTAGGAAGACAGGTTGTGTGAAGAGGACTCTTATGTTCTGTCAGGGGGAGATGAGTACGGTGGTTCCACCACTCTGGTTCCACACAATTAGTCCCCTGTATTACCACCACCCCCAGATACTAATTCCTGGCTCCGTCATGCTTCTTGGCTCTTGCTGCTCATCATCCACCACAGCGGTGTAGATTGTTATAGATTGGTTTCAACGTGGAGACAGACAGTCTTTATCAGTCTTCATTTATCTGAGAAGGCTCTTCTGGACCAGTGGTCAGATGGTCAAGAAGCAAGGCCATGCATCATTATGGAACCTTGGGCCTCTCAAACCACCCGGCCGCTTAAAACGCTTCCCTGTACATTTCCTTGTCATCTTCCAAGTGACCAGGTTCAGAAACGCACATCTATTTTTAACCGCGGGGCAGATGCTGCAGTGTGTCCAGTTGTGCATGTGACCTTTGTTTGCTAAAGACCTGGAGAAAAGGGCTCTCTGCAGCTCTAGCTAATTCACTGGGTTCAATCCGGCGGAGAATCGACAGGCAGAAAAGACAAGTCTTAGTTCTTTTCTACACCTTCAACAAACAAAGACTTATGAAAGTCCATATTTTTCAGAAGGAGCTCTGTTTTTTGGTCAGTTGTGTGTACAATCAATCTCATGCTTAAAGACAACAATTACTTCAAAGGGCTACTTGGAATGTCTTATCTGTCTACAGACACACAGACAGAGGTGAATAAATATCTGTGTAGAATTATACAGAGAAACCCCTGTCATTATAAAGCAGTTCCTCACCCTGCAGGGGTGAGGCGAGTGTGTGACTGGCAGGGGGTCTATAATCCATCTTAATACCTGCTACAGGTAGCCGGGGGGGGGGCTTGAAAAAGCTTGAACTCTAAAGGGGATTTCAGTTAGTGAATGACAGGGGGAAATATTGTTGCAAGACCGAAACATAAAGACTTGCATGACACAATTAGAGTAATATTTGTTTTCAATATAAGAATAATTATAGTCTGTGTTGGCTGTGGAGTAGACAGCTTAGAAAATATGTCAGTTGTGAGTGAGTGAGAGGGGGATTTGCGGGGGTGTAGTGGTGTGAGGTGGCGTGTGTATGGTAAAAGAATGAGGTGGTAGGGATGAAGCTGAACACCCTCCACGCCACTGAATGGCCAACAGTGTAAAGGTCGCTACACGCTTTTACCCAAACAGAGCGTCGTTTTCTACGTAGTTCGGCGTGCTTTTGCGCGGCTCAAGTTTGGAAATGGGCCGTATATGATGGTCCGTCGCTCGGTCCGGGTCGGCTGTGTAGCGCCTGTACGTGGTTGTATCCAAACCAGTGACAAACATAACATGACAGAGAACAGACGTGGGCCTGTACGTGGTTGTATCCAACCCAGTGAGAAACATAACATGACAGAGAACAGACGTGGGCCTGTACGTGGTTGTATCCAAACCAGTGACAAACATAACATGACAGAGAACAGACGTGGGCCTGTACGTGGTTGTATCCAACCCAGTGAGAAACATAACATGACAGAGAACAGACGTGGGCCTGTACGTGGTTGTATCCAAACCAGTGAGAAACCAAACATGACAGAGAACAGACGTGGGCCTGTACGTGGTTGTATCCAAACCAGTGAGAAACAAAACATGACAGAGAACAGACGTGGGCCTGTACATGGTTGTATCCAAACCAGTGAGAAACATAACATGACAGAGAACAGACGTGGGCCTGTACGTGGTTGTATCCAAACCAGTGACAAACATAACATGACAGAGAACAGACGTGGGCCTGTACGTGGTTGTATCCAAACCAGTGAGAAACATAACATGACAGAGAACAGAAACGTGGTTGTATCCAAACCAGTGAGAAACATAACATGACAGAGAACAGACGTGGGCCTGTACGTGGTTGTATCCAAACCAGTGAGAAACATAACATGACAGAGAACAGACGTGGGCCTGTACGTGTTGTATCCAAACCAGTGAGAAACATAACATGACAGAGAAACCAGTGTTGTATCCAAACCAGTGAGAAACATAACATGACAGAGAACAGACGTGGGCCTGTACGTGGTTGTATCCAAACCAGTGAGAAACATAACATGACAGAGAACAACGTGGGCCACGTGGTTGTATCCAAACCAGTGAGAAACATAACATGACAGAGAACAGACGTGGGCCTGTACGTGGTTGTATCCAAACCAGTGAGAAACATAACATGACAGAGAACAGACGTGGGCCTGTACGTGGTTGTATCCAAACCAGTGAGAAACATAACATGACAGAGAACAGACGTGGGCCTGTACGTGGTTGTATCCAAACCAGTGAGAAACATAACATGACAGAGAACAGACGTGGGCCTGTACGTGGTTGTATCCAAACCAGTGAGAAACATAACATGACAGAGAACAGACGTGGGCCTGTACGTGGTTGTATCCAAACCAGTGAGAAACATAACATGACAGAGAACAGACGTGGGCCTGTACGTGGTTGTATCCAAAGCAGTGAGAAACATAACATGACAGAGAACAGACGTGGGCCTGTACGTGGTTGTATCCAAACCAGTGAGAAACATAACATGACAGAGAACAGACGTGGGCCTGTACGTGGTTGTATCCAAACCAGTGAGAAACATAACATGACAGAGAACAGACGTGGGCCTGTACGTGGTTGTATCCAAACCAGTGAGAAACATAACATGACAGAGAACAGACGTGGGCCTGTACGTGGTTGTATCCAAACCAGTGAGAAACATAACATGACAGAGAACAGACGTGGGCCTGTACGTGGTTGTATCCAAACCAGTGAGAAACATAACATGACAGAGAACAGATGAACAGACGTGGGCCTGTACGTGGTTGTATCCAAACCAGTGAGAAACATAACATGACAGAGAACAGATGAACAGACGTGGGCCTGTACGTGGTTGTATCCAAACCAGTGAGAAACATAACATGACAGAGAACAGACCTGGGCCTGTGTCATTTGTGAATGTTGGGTGAGGTTTGCAGTGTGAAACAGAGGCAAAAAGAGGAAAAGAGAAACACGCACGCAAACACACACACACACACACACACACACACACACACACACACACACACACACACACACACACACACACACACACACACACACACACACACACACACACACACACACACACACTGCATCCTTGGGGAGTTGAGGTCCTTAATGGAATAAGAGGCTCAATTAGAGAAATGAACACACAGTTATTACTGTCAGTTATGGTAGTCATTCAAATTGTGTTTTGGGGTAATGTTGGGAGAAGGCAGAGGTCTGGGAATGTAGAAGAAGTGAGGAAAAAGCCAAGGATAATTGGTAGAATAATATTGTGACAGCGTGTTTGATGAATGAGCCTCTAATTTCCCAAAGCTCAAGGGAAATGAGTGATGGAGAACGGGAGAAACTCTTGTCAGCAGAGACCACAGTGCTCCAGGTACCTCCGTCAGAGCAGGGACTTAATGTCACTTCATAAAAAAACAACTAAGCTAACTTCAATTCTTGCCTACATGTCAGTGCAACCAGGCCCCTAGCACCTAGCCCCTAGCACCTAGTCCCTAGCACAGATAGGGGTTCCTCAAAATGAGCCCAAATGGACCGAAACAGTCCCCCTGTATCACCCTCTCAGGCGCACGTGACCTGCTAACTACCCTCATCATACCCTCTGCATGTTTACCACTAGTAGAGAAGGGCCTTGGGGGAGGGGTCGGGTGCTAGTTACAGAGGTGAGCGGAGAAACCTGCCTTTCATTACCAGCAGAGAGCAGGACCAGGGGTTCAAGGAGAGGGTAGGCTCTGTTCTCTGTTACATACACATTTCTGTCTGATCACACGCACGCACACACACACACGCACGCACACACACACGCACAGCGGTCTGGTGAGGTTCTCATTATACACTACAATGTGAATGCATATTCTGTCTGTAATGGGGAAATAAACAGAGAAAGGAGGAGGTAGTTGCCCTCCATTTTACCGAGGCCTCCACTGGATGATTTGCTGCAGCCATTTTGTGTAACAGCACCGTCCATTATCCTCAAAAGCTCCCCAAACATAACAAATCAACTTTTCAGAATGTCATAACGAATCTTATGAACCGGTAGTTACTGAAATGTATTGAAATGACTACGTTGTAATTTGAGAGGACACACTACTTATATTGAGTATGTTTGGCTGCGTTTCGTTGCAGACTGAACTACTCCAGTAGCCTACCCCAGACAGGTTTCTTTTACTTTGTCCACTGATCTCCAGGAGGAATTCATGGGTAACCTAGCCAACAACACACACACGTACGCAAGCGCACACAAGCACAGACATACACAACAAAACATGCATATTGCCACCAGATGCCGGATAAATCAAAACCATATGCTCTGTCCTCAAGGTTCTAAGTATGTACATTGTAAACAATGATACAGAGACTCAAAGAAAGAAAACACACACACACACAAACTCTTGAGTGCCCTGCAGACCGTCACAATGGGAGTTTCCTTAAAGCATGCTGGCGGTTTGTAGAACAGGTCAGTATTGAGCATGAGTGAGCATGTGTTTTCCATCTAATGAGTGATTACGAGGGGCTGTAAATCATCCACACGGGCCTGAAGGGAAAAGGAGGTGAGGGGGGCTCAGGCGAGAGGTATTGGAGGGGGGAGGGGAGTTGGGGCGGGAATCTAAGCCCAGGTGGGAAGATCCCATTCAGCTACAAACTCACTGTAAATGGGTCATATCAGCTGTATAAATCACTCACAATAGCTCTTTTCAGTTGGCTTATTTGGACTAATTTCGGTGTTCTCCAGGTCAGTCAACTGTCTGAAACAGGGGAAAGACCTAGAAATGATGACTTGGACAGAACACAATCATGTCGCATGACAGCAGAAACTAGACTGAATGCTGATGGGTCTCATCGTTCTACTAATTCTGACACAATCGTCTGGTCGAATCGGTCATCGATTGGGCAATTCTCCGAAGAACCAGACACCCAGACCTGCTTGAGGACAAATAACAGTTATTTATGGATGAAGTGGTCTAGAGACCAGACCACAGTAATAAAGATCCCAAACCCAGATAGGATAGAGTTAACCAGGATAGGACAAGGACCAGATCAAGATCCTGTTGGGGTGAAGGACATTCAGACCACGTAAAGAACCGAGCTTACTGGAGGAGAGAACAGCAGAAGAAAAAGCAGAGAAACCAAGGGAGATTGGCGAAAAGGATTTATGCTTGTGGGGGGGTCAGAGGTGAGGCGGGGTTGGGTTTAAGACGGGAGATTAAGCTGGGGCCTCAGCAAGAGGTTAAGTGCAAGGCTGACTGGGACACCGCTCTGGTTGGAGCCGGGTTCAAAGCATTCAAACCCAAGCTTAGGTAAACATTTTGAAAACGTAACGTACATTTAACTCCCCTGCAAAGTATGCAATCTCCCAATCTCGCATGCGTCCTGGTCAGAAACCTAAGGACAATAGTGCCTTGCTGCAACGCCTTCAGAATCTCCTCATGTTGGTAGTGGTATAGTGCAAGGATGTGACCAACTTCTGTCCCTCCCAACATCCGCCTTTGAAGAAGGTCAAATATAGGAGCTAAGATCATTTGGAGGTCAGACGTTCTCTCCGAAGGAGGTGTGAAATGATGTCCTGGGATCAGACAGTTCAGTTGGAGTTGTATAAGATGGCTGTGCAGAGCCGTGTGAAATGCTGTCCTGGGATCAGGCAGTTCAGTTGGAGTTGTATAAGATGGCTGTGCAGAGCCGTGTGAAATGCTGTCCTGGGATCAGGCAGTTCAGCTGGAGTTGTATAAGATGGCTGTGTATAATGCTGTCCTGGGATCAGACAGTTGCTGGAGTTGTATAAGATGGCTGTGCAGAGCCGTGTGAAATGCTGTCCTGGGATCAGGCAGTTCAGTTGGAGTTGTATAAGATGGCTGTGCAGAGCCGTGTGAAATGCTGTCCTGGGATCAGGCAGTTCAGTTGGAGTTGTCAGTCATACAGTGGAATTAAATGGCGGAGAAGGGATTTTAAATTAGAGTGAAGAAATCCCCTTGCCTGACAATTTGGTGAGAATTAAGAGCAGTAGTGGGGCCCTGGCCAAGCTAATCCTTAAAACAGAACTCACCTCGATAAGAAAGCTATGAGAGGTCAGCACTCAGCTAAAGATAATGAGCACATTTCAACATCCCCCCCCCCCCACTACAGACACACAGACATAAAATACAACACATCACTCCTCTCACCTTAAAGTCATTCTTTCTCTTTTTAGTGGCTTCTTGGAATAACTCTAGTGTTCTTCCACTCGCTCTTCAAGTTTCAAGTTTTATATACAAGATACACATAGTACACACCAGTGGCGGTGGTGTAAAGTACTAAATACTTTAGGGTACTACTCAAGTAGGTTTTTGGGGTATCTGTACTTTGCTTTACTATGTATATTTTGGACAACTTTTACTTTTACTTGACTACATTCCTTAAGCAAATAATTTACTTTTTTACTCCATTCATTTCCCCTGACACCTAAAACGACTCCTTACATTTTGAATGCTTAGCAGGACAGGAAAAGGGTCTAATTCACACACTTATCAAGAGAACATCCCTGCTCATCCCTACTGCCTCTGATCTGGTGGACTCACTAAACACAAATGCTTTGTTTGCACATGATGTCTGAGTGTGAGAGTGTGCCCCTGGCTATCCGTAAATTAATAATTTGAAATGATATACATTTCTACTTTTGATATGTAAAACCAGATACTTTTAGACTTTTTTACTGGGTGACTTTCACTTTTCTATTAAAGTAGCTTTACTTGTACTCATGTATGACAATTGGGTACTTTTTCCACCCCTGTTCTGCTCTCTGCCTAGAATACCCCTGATTTACCCCCGCATGTGCATTTTAGCAGTAGGACTATGGTCTCATGAGTCTTCTCATGTACCCCCTGAGGATAGCTCCTAGTACCCCTGGTTGGGAACCACTGGTATACATCGTCCAACCAAAGGCTTACTTGCAGGTTCCTTCTCGACAACGCAACAACAATAAGAAATAATACAAGATAAGAATACGAACGTAAAGTAAATGGCTCGGTAGAATAAACATTTTAGCATAAGTATAATACAGGAGGGCACAAGTTATAGTCCAATATTTATACATGTTTTGGGGAAGAGGGGATTGTGGTGCTAAATTGTGCAGTATTTAGCAATAATAACAGGAGTTGTGATGTGTGTGTAGCATCAGTGTATATGCGTGTGTTAGTGTTAGTGTTGGTGTTGGTGTGTGTGTGTGAGTACATAAATGCTAAGGTGCAGAGATTCAGTGCAGGTGGTCAGTCCAGTTTAAGTGTTCAGCAGTCTGATGGCTTGTAGATAGAAACTGCCTCTGAGCCTGTTGGTATCCTTACCCAGAGGTGGCCCGAGAGACCTAGAAGCCTGGGGCTTGAGTTTCAGCACGGGGGGGGGTACACCCCAGCCTCCTCAATTCCTCATTACATGGTTAGGGGAGATCATCCAATAAGGGAGAGAGAAAGGGACAGGGGATGAGATGGATGGTGTGGATGTGTGGACAGATGGAACGATAGATAGAGGAAGTTCAGACAGATTGACAGATAAGGGGATGAGAGGTATGTGAGTGATGACTATACAAACACACATTGAAGCTTGAGTAAAGACAGACACAGATGGAGAGGCTGGCCAGTGGCGTTGTGGACACAAAAAAGCAGACAGACTGGTTGACAGAGAGATGGATGGACACACTGATAATTAAATTGATAAATAAGCAAAATATTGTAACTTTAGTCCTCAATCCCAAGAAACACTCTCCATGACCTGCACCTGGCAGTAAGAAGGAGTCTATATGGAACGAAAGTAAGCAGACACAGTTCTCAACAACCCCACCACATACACAGATTCTCTTTCTCACACTCAAACTTACACACCTGTCTTTCTGCTCGGGCCTCCACCACCCTGGCTCCACACTTGAGTGCACACAGGAATGCAAGGGGAACGACACAATTACTTTAGTGCTGAAACCTGATTGGCCCAGTCTCTTATCTCCTCAACAAAGGCCCTAATGGATGGGCATTCAGATAGGGGTTAAAGGTCACAAAGACACTGTCAACACTAGAAATCAGAGCTAGCTCAATACCCATCTCTCACACCCACCCACTCACACAGACACACTCACCCATATGCACACACACAGCCCAGGACTGCCTGTGTTGAAAACATCAAATTATTAAACCATTACAAACTGGGACACTGCACTTATTGTATTATTGTGGAGAATTAAGAGCAGGACTTAATGGCAGATTTCAGCAGAAAGACCCTATATTAAGTGTGCTGGTGTGGTTGGAGAGGGCATTTATTGTTTTACATCGAAGGAAGGGTCAGAGTTCGGAGGGGTCATCCTCTCATTGTTTATCTCTGTGACAGACTTCCTCTGAAACAGCCGAGCGTAGGGCACATTAGGGTCATGGGACCTGGCAATGACTCATCAATAACACAGATAATCAAAACACATACATTAGCTTGAAAGCATTGAAAAAACAGACACCCAGAGTAAGAGTTGAGACAGCCTGTGGTGAGCTTTCTCCGGGCTGTTCTGACTGCTTTGAGGCTGTGGCTCTGGGGCTGTAGTAGCAGGGGCAGGGTGAGAGCACTACTCCAGTGGACTGAAAGCTGAGGAACAGAGGGGAGAACACCCATCTAAGTGTCAGAGAACAGAGTCAAGGACAGGCTGAGAGCTCTCAGTGGTTTGGGCTGTCCCCTTTCAAAAAAAAAAAGGAGAGAGGAATGTCCACGAGGGAGCTAAGCTGAAAGTGGTGAGGGTGAGGAGGGGTGTAAGCTCAATTCCCGAACCACAACCCCCCCCCCCCTTCACTCCTTCACCGTGGAGAAGGTCACAGTATCTGCGGGGAGGAATGTTTGAAAAAAAAGCTGCCAAGGAAACGGATCACCTTAAAACAATTACAGGAGTATATGGATATTATACTGTAGGTGGTGGATGCACTCTGTTTTTGGGATGCTTCACTTAGAATGCATGAGTGTGCACGCACTTACATGTGTTTTTCCTCCTGTACGCGTGCGTGTGTTTGCATTCACGTGTGTGCGTTTTCAGACCTCTCGAGGGAGCGTGAGCAATGTGTCGTTATTACAAGCTCAGTTCGCCGCTAAATGAGGAGTCTCGATGATAAACACCGGTGTGTGTCTTTATTGTGACGGAGTACAGGTTACACACAGAAAGGATGGGGCGAATCAAATCACACATATCTATACATGATTTTCAATGGAAACTTTATAAAAAAGGGGTTCCCGTTTTCATAACAGATCCTCAATGTGAAGACCACATTTCCCACAATGCTTTAGTTAACAAGGAACCACACAATCTCCCCAAACATGTGAAAATGGTGGCGTCTGAAGAGACTTCTGTATGGCAGATCGAACTACATAACCCAGGAAGGGCTTTCTGCTTTATAGAACAGGCATTTTGACATCAGTCCACATAGAAGATCCAATGGCACTCAAGCAAGACGAAAAACTGACCACCTATAATATCAACCAAATAATGAGAGGCCAGACTGGTATTTTTCCTGGTCAAAGTCCCAAGTTAAAATGGTCAGGGACCTCCTTCAGTCTGAGTGTGTGGAAGTGATCTGCCCAGTCCAGCAGCAACAGGAAGTGGAAATGCCAGCCAGCCATACTCCAAGAGAAACACAGGAAGTAATGTAGCTGCTGACAGGAGCTAGGAGTTGGAGAGACAGAGAACTGACTAAAAACCCAACTTCTGTCTGTTCAATATATAAAAGTGCTGATATGTCTCAGTCCTCCTCCCACACGACTGACCCAGGAGGGTCACACATTGTCACTGAAGAAGATAAGGAAACGAAGGCTTGTATGACTACAGTCTGTTCTGGTCCAAACGCCTACATTACCCATAACACCCGAGGAAAGCCAAGGCCATTTTGAAACCAGGGGAAAAAGTGAGGCCGATTCGAAAAAGAGTCCAAACACACGTTTTCTGGGTCCGCTGAAACAGGTGGCATCCCTCCACACCGTCGTATAATATCGTATAATATCATATAATGTCATATTAGTCCATGTTGCAGTAACCTAGTCTGCCACTGGCGAAACACACCAATAAATCAACTTTAGTCCTTGGGTTTGGCGTCGGCACTGACCTGTTCCTCCAATGGTATCACCAGTTTGTTTAGGACCACAGGTAAACATTCAAGCAGTGACGCAGTGGAGGCGGAGTGAGGGTGAACTGGCCAGAGAGGCAGTTTGAGAGGCTCCAGCAAGCCTATCAAAAGGGGACGATCACCCTCTCCCAGAAGTTTGGTTGGGCGCGTAAAACCCGTAACTTCAGATAAGCAAAGAAGTGTAATGGGTCCTCACAAAGATGTTTTGCCTAAAGCTTTTACCTCTTCTATTATTTTCACTGCATCAAGGATAGAGAGCACAGCTGCCTCCTTACCAGTCCTCAGCACCAGGCCTGACTGATCACTTGACTGATCAGCAAGGACAGGTTGGTCAGGTTGTAGGGAAGGTCATCTAGAATTAGTTCAACTTGAGGTGCTGTCACTACGCCCAGTCACTGATGGACTTCACGTCTAAGAATGGTGCCAGGGTCAGGGACTGTGTGGTTGTAGCAGGGTGCTGGCTGGATCCATGGGTGTGCGATGTGCTGTGTGCGTGCTGGTGTCTGTGTTGGGTCAGAGGTCGGGGGTCAAGGTCAATTGTGCCGGGGTTAGAAGCGTATGGTGCCAGGGCTCTTGGTCATGGTCAGAGTCTGGATGCTGGACAGGATCTTCCTCTGGTGTCCAGCCAGGGTCACCCCCAGACGCAGCAGGTCTCTGAGGAGAAGGACATACTGTTAGATAAACAGACAGACAGAAGGCCTGACAGACAGGCAGCCCGACAGACAGACATACTGAGTGACTGACAGATAGGCGGACCGAGACATAGAGCTAT
Source organism: Oncorhynchus masou masou (assembly GCF_036934945.1). NCBI lineage: Eukaryota > Metazoa > Chordata > Actinopteri > Salmoniformes > Salmonidae > Oncorhynchus > Oncorhynchus masou. The sequence continues at coordinate 52,316,225 of NC_088223.1, forward strand.
GGTCGTAGAGTGTGACTCAACTTCAAGAGGTTTGAAAGTCAAAGAGAGACACATTGTTGCAGGTGTGAACTGTGAACTTACTCAGCAGTGATCTGGGCCAGTAGCTCTACAGAGGTGAATCCTGCCTGGAGGAAGCTGTCCTCGTAGCGCTCCATCTTGATGGCCCTCAGCCACTCCCCTACGGAGCCACACGCTGAGGGGGCTGGGGGGGCCCGCTGGTCCAGCAGGGGGTGGGACGGCCTGTGGACAGGGGACACACACTCTCTCTGTCACTAGCATACCAGGGGCCTCACAGGCATGTAGCCTTGAGGGACATGCATTTCCACAGAATGGGGGCGGGATCTAAGGCTGCATGAGTGGCAGGGAACAACAATGGCTGTTGGAGGGGAAGGGGGTGTGGCCCAAGCTGTGAGCGACAGGTTAGTATTCGGGGTTGGATAGGCGGAGAGAATGGGCACAGTTAGAGTGTGACAGGTCACAGCAGGACAGAGGAGGAGGGACAGTAGGAGGTTAATGCAGACTGACTCTGACAGACAGGACTGTATTCTAGGAATGAAGCAATGGAATAAAGACTGGGCTCTTTTAAGAGACAATATATACTCTCCATCTGGTGAGACAGTCACCTCCTTGTCTTTACCACAGGCTGTGTTCAAACCCACACTGGCCTTCTCGGACTCTCCACACACCCTCCACACCCAGCCTTTTGCCTAGAGATCTGTGCCCACTCACCCTGCACCCTCCTGGGCCACAATCTTCAGCGAGGCGGGGTTGCGGATCAGCTTGTCCAGGGCGCTGACGATGGCGGCGAAACGGGGGCGGGCCGAGCGCTCCTTCTGCCAGCAGTCCAGCATCAGCTGGTGGAGGTGGGCGGGGCAGTCAGGGGGCGGCGGTAGGCGGTAGTCCTGCTCTATGGCATTGATCACGTCCTGGTTGCTCATGTCCCAGTAGGGCCGCTCTCCGAACGACATGACCTCCCACATGACGATGCCGTAGCTCCAGGCGTCGGAGGCTGAGGTGAACTTCCTGAAGGCGATGGCTTCTGGGGCGGTCCAGCGGATGGGGATCTTACCACCCTGATTGGAGAGAGGACGGGGGGGGGGGGGGGGTCAACAACCACACACAATAACCAGATGCACTATGGGATTGGTGTGGAGGAAGAACAGGAAGTCTCACCAGAGAGCTGGTGTAGGTGGGGTCTGAGGAGTTCTCCTGGAGGAAACGGGACAGGCCGAAGTCAGACACCTTACACACCAGGTTGCTGTTGACCAGGATGTTGCGGGCGGCCAGGTCTCTGTGGACGTAGCTCATCTCAGACAGGTACTTCATGCCCGACGCGATGCCACGCAGCATGCCCACCAGCTGGATGGGAGTGAACTGACCATCGTTCAACTACAGAGAGAGAGAGAGATGGGAATGTTTGAATTGTAGGAGAAGAGGTTTGTGCATTTGCATTTGTGTGTGTTTGTGTGTAATAATAATAATAATTTGGTGGGGGGGGGGATTATACTTGTCCTGTGTGTATTTTTACCCCCCCCAAAAAAAAAATGTATTGCGAAGTAACACTCCCACTGGAGTTTTCCCCCCTTACTAGCTCTGAGTTTGCTGACATCTACTTTATTGAGGACATATGAAATGACCATGACTGTGATATGTGGTTGTCCCAACTAGCTATCTTCAGATGAATGCACTAACTGTAAGTGGCTCTAGATAAGAGTGTCTGCTAAATGACTAAAATGTACATTCATGTCCCAACTCCCCCTGAGACACCCGCGGAGAGTGGGGTCACGGTCAAGTTGTGTGTGTGTGTGTGTGTGTGTGTGCGTGCGCGCGTGCGTGCGTGCGTGCGTGTGTGCGTGTGTGTGTGTGTGCGTGGGTGTGTGTGTGTGAAGGACTCTCGGAGAGACGAAGTGACAGGACAATAGATAGACTGACCCTAAGGAAGGAGTCGAGCGCTCCGTTCTCCATGAACTCAGTGAGGATCATGACGGGACAGGAAGCCGTGATGATGCCCTCCAGGTGGATGATGTTGGGGTGCTGGAACTGGCCCATGATGCTAGCCTCCGACAGGAAGTCCCGCCTCTGCTTGTCTGTGTAGCCGCCCTTCAGTGTCTTGATGGCCACATAGTTCTCCTTCTTCCCTGGAACCTTCAGTCTTCCCCGACACACCTCCCCAAACTCCCCTAGAGACGAGCCAGGGAAATACCCGTTAGTACAAACATGATACTGTAGCACCATACCAACCAGTCTGTTTACAGGCAGCGATACATCATGAAAAACAAAGAGATAAGAGAGTCCAACCGGCACCAATGACCTCCTCGATCTTGACAAAGGAAACATCGATCTCCTTGGCAAACTCCCGTATGGCCTCGTTAGGGTCCTCGTAAGTGAAGGGGTCAATATAGACCTTGACTCCTGAGGTGAGGAGAGGAGTAGAGGGAGGGTAGGTTAAACGACGGAACAGCCAAAGTAGCAGACAGACTAAAACATGAAAAACATGACTTTGAAAATAGCTGTATGCAGTATTTCTATCTACGTGTGTGTGTATGTGTGTGTATGTGTATGTATGTATGTGTGTGTGTGTGTGTGTATGTGTATGTGTACTCACCTTGGCCCAGGAGGTACTGGCCGTTTTTGTCACTCAGCTCTGGGTCCTTCATTCTGCTGTGTCTACTACCGAGAAGAACAGTGTGTGGGAGAGGAAGGAGGGAGAGGGGGGACGAGGGAAAAGGGGCAAGGGGTCAGAGAGAGAGAGAGAGAGAGAGAGAGAGAGAGCTAGTCCAGTGACGTAACACCTCTGGTCTCTCTGTGAGGGTTTCTTAGTGTCACAAACAAGCTCATTGAGTCTCTCTCTCGGTCTCAGAAACAATACATGACTGGTAGATGAAGTAATGCCTTGACCCTGGGCCCTCTACTGTTCTGCGCATTCAGGAGCCACTCTGCTCTGTGTCTGGGACTGCTGTGATGGAGGGCTCCATTAGTGAGACTTCCTTTGGCCCAGGCCCATCCCAGTAGGACTGTACAGCCCTGTAGCTACTGGACCCATGCCCCTCTCTCTCTCTCTCTCTCTCTCTCTGTCTCTCTCTCTCCCTCTCTCTCTCCCTCTCTCTCTCTCCCTCCCTCTCTCTCTCCCTCTCTCTCTCCCTCTCTCTCTCTCCCTCTCTCTCTCTCCCTCCCTCCCTCTCTCTCTCTCTCTCTCTCTCTCAGGCCCAAAATAGCAATACTGTTCCACCCTCATCTGGCGGTGGAACCAGGCCGACAACTGTGAGTGTGTGTGTGTGAATGAGGGTGTGCACACTGTGTACTTCTTAGTGTATGTGCAAATGAACAATGTGTGTGGATGTGTGTGCACAACTCTGCATGTGTGTGTAGTGTGTGTAGTGTGTGTAGTGTGTGTAGTGTGTGCCCCAAGGTCAGAGCTATTGTTCTCCTGTCCTGTGGAGACAGGGTTGGGACTGCTGCATCCTGTCTACCCCCAACTCTCCACCCCTCTCTCTACCTCTCTCTACCCCTCTCTCCCTTTACCTTTCCTGCTCTCTCACCCCTTCCTTCCACCCCTCTCTTTCTTTCTCCCCCTCTAGCCCTCTCTCTTCACCTTTCCCGCTCTCTCTCACCCCTTCTCTCCACCCCACCCCCCCCTCTCTCTCTACCTTTCCCACTCTCTCTCACCCCTTCTCTCCACCCCACCCCCCCCTCTCTCCTACCTTTCCCACTCTCTCTCACCCCTTCTCTCCACCCCACCCCCCCCTCTCTCTCTACCTTTCCCACTCTCCCTTTCTCTTTCTCACTCTCTAGTTCCCTATGTTCCCAGAACCTTTCTTCAGAGGGCATGTGGAGCTATTTGCTGAAACAATGAAGCCAAGGGAAAGTGTTTTAATGAGCGGAATAACTTCTAGCCCCGTAAGCACAAAGTCACAAAGAGAAATGATTTGGCTCTTTGAGAGTTTCGCTCAAATGTGACATAGTGTATGAAGGTAACAGTCATAATCTAAGCGTGATAAGATTGGTACCGGTTGCAAAAAGACAAAAGCATGGCAAATGTTAAGACCCATATTTCTATTTGAGCTTTTCCCTTTATGTACAATTCACATGACAGTATCCGCTCTCTCTCCCCGCCCCCCCATCCTCCCTCTCTCCCTGGTTCTCACCGTATGCAGAAGACAGCCACAGTGATGACAGTGACAAGCAGCAGCATCCCCATGGCGATAAGGACACCGGTCACCAGAAGCTGGGAAGGAGAGTCATGCCCTGAGACGCAAAGAAAAAAAGGTTGTAACTAAAACTAATGTCTTACCTCATGAACGAATGTCGTAACTAATGAACTAATGTCGTAACTAATGTCATAACTAATGAACTAATGTCGTAACTAATGTCATAACTAATGAACTAATGTCATAACCAATTAACTAATGTCTTAACTAATGACTTAATGTCGTAACTAATGAACTAATGTTGTAACTAATGAACGAATGTTGTAACTAATGAACGAATGTCATAACTAATGAATGTCGTAACGAATGTCGTAACTCATTTCCCGAATGTCGTAACTAATGAACTAATGACGTAACTAATGAACTAATGTCATAACTAATGAACTAATGTCATAACTAATGAACTAATGTCTTAACTAATGAACTAATGTCTTAACTAATGAACGAATGTCATAACTAATATACTTATGTCTGAGACGCAAAGAAAAAAAAGGTTGTAACTAAAACTAATGTCTTACCTAATTAACTAATGTCGTAACTAGTGAACTAATAACCAATGAACTAATGTCGTAACCAATACACTAATGTCGTAACTAATGAACTAATGTCGTAACTAATGTCTTAACTAATGAACTAATGTCATAACCAATTAACTAATGTCTTAACTAATGAACAAATGTCGTAACTAAACTAATGTCGTAACTAATGAACTAATGTTGTAACTAATGAACTAATGTGATCTGGCAAATTAACAAGAAGGTGGAAAGAACACACAAAAAATAGTGAAAACCCCCAGAATACTTTGTGAGCCTGGATATGGATAGGCCTCCCTGAAAGAGTGAAGCCTGGGCTTTTCCTTACCGTCAGGCATGGTGCGGAAGGAGGCTGCTGGGCTGAAGCTGCCGTAGCCGGCCATGGTGCGAGCCCGGACCTGCACCTCATACTGAGTGGCCCTTCGGAGATCACTCAGCACCACCTGGTTACTGTCACTCTCCCTGTAGCTACACAATTGCTCCTGCTCCTCACCTCGACGCTCCTGCAGGACGGAGAGAGAGAGAGGGACGGAGAGAGAGCGGGATGGAGAGAGTGAGAGGGACGGAGAGAGAGAGGGACGGAGAGAGAGAGGGACGGAGAGAGAGAGGGATGGAGAGAGAGGGACAGAGAGAGAGAGAGAGGGACGGAGAGAGAGAGAGGGACGGAGAGAGAGAGAGAGGGACGGAGAGAGAGCGGGATGGTGGGAGAACAAAAGCAGATAAGAGCGCCAGGTTGGGCCAGTGGGAGGGAGGTCAGCATGATGTACACAGATGTAACGGTCAACTCCCTAAGACCTAAGGTGAGTCAGAGCTAGAGTATTTAACAGTGGGAGGACAGAGCGTCTGGTCATCCTCACCGTCTCACAGTAACGTAGCTGGTACTGCAGGATGGTGTAGTGCAGCTGGGCTGGAACTGACCAGTGGAGAGTCAGACTGCTCTCTGTAGAGATACTCTTCCTGATCACAGACACCAGAACTGGAACTGCACTCAGACCAACACAAAGAAACGGCATTAAAAGACAAAACAACATTCAATCTTCCTCTTCTAACTATACGACCCCAACCACCAACCCTTCTCTCGTCCTCTCTGTGTCTCTATCTCTCTCACCGTCGTGACTGGTTGTGATGTTGACACTGTCGCTGGGTGCCCCCTTGCCGTTGGTCGGGGTTACCCCGTTGAGGGCCTGGATAGAGAAGGTGTATGTAGTGTGAGGCATGAGGCCCCAGACCACCACCCTGCGGCCCAGCAGGCCACGCTGAGAGGGCCGGTAGCTGACACTGTCCCCGCAGGGAGAGCAGGGGCCCCAGGGAGCCCCACACAGAGAACACTCCACAGAGTAGCTCAGGTCAGTCCGGCCACCACTGTCCTGGGGCTCGCTCCACTCTAGGGTCACCGTGGTGTCGTTAATCTGGGTGACGATGCTTCGCGGGGCAGAGGGGGGTCCTGGAGGACAGGGGGGAGAGGAGAGGGTCACACACCACCACATCAGGATATCACAAATATTTCATCAGACAAAAGTACTAATACATTTTCCATTTGAAGGCACTTTACTGGCCCATTGTGCCATATTAGAGTTCCTCTGTTTCAGATTTGCATTATCAATTAAATCGCTTGCATGCTACTCGTCATGTTCCAGATACATTTCCAGCTAGCGTTTGGAGGAGCCACCAGGGACAAGAGGCTGAGGGGCACAGCAGGAAACAACATTGTGATGCAGAATTGAATTGGTGCTCCAATTACACACGTCCACATTTTAAATGATAATGATCAGCAGCTGAAGATTGTAGTAGGGGGATTGTGATTGCTGCCAACCAAGCGAAACACAATTGCAATGCCACTCAGCCAGTGTGAATTAGTTCCTGCTCCTGCTAAGGAGACTGTGCCTTGTCATTGAGACAGTGGCTAGGCCATTTACAGCTTCTGTGATAGTAGTGCTTAGTAAAATCCGCCATAATGCTCTCTGGGAGGTTTGGGTGGCCTCAAGTAGGAGGCATTTGTGTACCATCACAACGGCCTACTGTAATTTAGGCTTAATTTACGTCAACATCTAGGATGAGGGGAAAAAACGGCTTGTGATTAGTCAAAACATCTGGAGTGGTCAAATAAATCAACTGTCTGATTTAATTAGGGAGAGCTCAAATCAAATCAAATTTTATTTTTCACATATATGTCACACACAATAAAGAATATGTACATGAAGATATATGAATGAGTGATGGTACAAAGCAGCATAGGCAAGATACAGTAGATGGTATCGAGTACAGTATATACATATGGGATGAGTATGTAAACAAAGTGGCAAAGTTAAAGTGGCTAGTGATACATGTATTACATAAAGATGCAGTAGATGATATAGAGCACAGTATATACGTATACATATGAGATGAATAATGTAGGGTATGTAAACATTATATTAGGAAGCATTGTTTAAAGTGGCTAGTGATATATTTTACATCATTTCCCATCAATTCCCATTATTAAAGTGGCTGGAGTTGAGTCAGTGTGTTTGCAGCAGCCACTCAATGTTAGTGGTGGCTGTTTAACAGCCTGATGGCCTTGAGATAGAAGCTGTTTTCAGTCTCTCGGTCCCAGCTTTGATGCACCTGTACTGACCTCGCCTTCTGGATGATAGCGGGGTGAACAGGCAGTGGCTCGGGTGGTTGTTGTCCTTGATGATCTTTATGGCCTTCCTGTAACATCTGGTGGTGTAGGTGTCCTGGAGGGCAGGTAGCTTGCCCCCGGTGATGCGTTGTGCAGACCTCACTACCCTCTGGAGAGCCTTACGGTTGTGGGCGGAGCAGTTGCCGTACCAGGCGGTGATACAGCCCGCCAGGATGCTGTCGATTGTGCATCTGTAGAAGTTTGTGAGTGCTTTTGGTGACAAGCCAAATTTCTTCAGCCTCCTGAGGTTGAAGAGGCGCTGCTGCGCCTTCTTCACGATGCTGTCTGTGTGGGTGGACCAATTCAGTTTCTCTGTGATGTGTATGCCGAGGAGCTTAAAACTTACTACCCTCTCCACTACTGTTCCATTGATGTGGATAGGGGGGTGTTCCCTCTGCTGTTTCCTGAAGTCCACAATCATCTCCTTAGTTTTGTTGACGTTGAGTGTGAGGTTATTTTCCTGACACCACACTCCGAGGGCCCTCACCTCACCTGTAGGCCGTCTCGTCGTTGTTGGTAACCAAGCCTACCACTGTTGTGTCGTCCGCAAACTTGATGATTGAGTTGGAGGCGTGCGTGGCCACGCAGTCGTGGGTGAACAGGGAGTACAGGAGAGGGCTCAGAACGCACCCTTGTGGGGCCCCAGTGTTGAGGATCAGCGGGGTGGAGATGTTGTTGCCTACCCTCACCACCTGGGGGCGGCGCGTCAGGAAGTCCAGTACCCAGTTGCACAGGGCGGGTTCGAGACCCAGGGTCTCGAGCTTGATGACGAGCTTGGAGGGTACTATGGTGTTAAATGCCGAGCTGTAATCGATGAACAGCATTCTCACATAGGTATTCCTCTTGTCCAGTTGGGTTAGGGCAGTGTGCAGTGTGGTTGAGATTGCATCATCTGTGGACCTATTTGGGCAGTAAACAAATTGGAGTGGGTCTAGGGTGTCAGGTAGGGTGGAGGTGATATGGTCCTTGACTAGTCTCTCAAAGCACTTCATGATGACGGAAGTGAGTGCTACGGGGCGGTAGTCGTTTAGCTCAGTTACCTTAGCTCTCTTGGGAACAGGAACAATGGTGGCCCTCTTGAAGCATGTGGGAACAGCAGACTGGGATAGGGATTGATTGAATATGTCCGTAAACACACCAGCCAGCTGTTCTGCGCATGCTCTGAGGGCGCGGCTGGGGATGCTGTCTGGGCCTGCAGCCTTGCAAGGGTTAACACGTTTAAATGTTTTACTCACCTCGGCTGCAGTGAAGGAGAGTCCGCATGTTTACGTTGCAGGCCGTGTCAGTGGCACTGTATTGTCCTCAAAGCGGGCAAAAAAGTTATTTAGTCTGCCTGGGAGCAAGACATCCTGGTCTGTGACTGGGCTGGATTTCTTTTTGTAATCCGTGATTGACTGTAGACCCTGCCACATACCTCTTGTGTCTGAGCCGTTGAATTGAGATTCTACTTTGTCTCTATACTGACGCTTAGCTGTCATTTAAGCTGTGATTTCATAGGCTAGCAGAGTCTACGGGGAATTCTGTTTGTCATGGACGGGTTTCAGTCTTCAGACGAGTTTCAGACTGCTGTTCCTTGCGAACTCCTTTCGTGGCCATTCTGAGTGAGCGTGCCCAATTCAAAAGGCCTACAATTCACACATCACATGTGGCTGAATTGAAATTCCTGAATCCACACTGAGGTGTCCCTCACGACCCATCAACGCTTCCCGTCCTGGGAGTGACATCCAGGCTCCGCCCCGCTCTACACCCGTTACAAAGGAACCGCATCTCAATACTCTCAGCCCTGGGACAAAAGGCCACAGAACAGGTGAGAGGGGCTGAGCACAACACCAGAGAAGAGAAATAGGAGAGGGGCGAGGGACAACAAAGGAGGGAGGGCAACAAGAGAAACACAAGTTGAAAGTGAGAGAAAATAGCGCAGAGACCGAGTATCCGGGGAGAGTAAATAGAGGGTGGAGTATGTATGGGGTGGCAGGGTAGCCTAGTGGTTAGAGTATGTATGGGGCGGCAGGGTAGCCTAGTGGTTAGAGTATGTATGGGGCGGCAGGGTAGCCTAGTGGTTAGAGTATGGCAGGGTAGCCTAGTGGTTAGAGTATGGGGCGGCAGGGTAGCCTAGTGGTTAGAGTATGTATGGGGCGGCAGGGTAGCCTAGTGGTTAGAGTATGTATGGGGCGGCAGGGTAGCCTAGTGGTTAGAGTATGTATGGGGTGGCAGGGTAGCCTAGTGGTTAGAGTATGTATGGGGCGGCAGGGTAGCCTAGTGGTTAGAGTATGTATGGGGCGGCAGGGTAGCCTAGTGGTTAGAGTATGTATGGGGCGGCAGGGTAGCCTAGTGGTGGTTAGAGTATGTTATGGGGCGGCAGGGTAGCCTAGTGGTTAGAGTATGTATGGGGCGGCAGGGTAGCCTAGTGGTTAGAGTATGTATGGGGCGGCAGGGTAGCCTAGTGGTTAGAGTATGTATGGGGTGGCAGGGTAGCCTAGTGGTTAGAGCGTTGGGCCAGTAACCAAAATGTTGATAGATCGATTCCTCGAGCTGACAAGGTAAAACATCTGTCGTTCTGCTCCTGAACAAGGCAGCTACCCAGCTACCCACTGTTCCAAGGCTGCCATTGTAAATAATAATTTGTTCTTAACTGACTTGCCTAGTTAAATAAAGGTAAAACAATACATCAAACATGTGGTTTCCAGGTGTTTGAATCCATTTGCTCCGTTCCAGCCATTATTATTATTATCACACCTCCACTGGTGTAATAATGTGTTTACTTACTGGTGCAGGGGGTGTCTGGGGTGTCCGAGTCAGCGCGGAGGTATCCTGGACGACACTGACACACAGGTGAGCCCGTCACCATAGCATGGCTAAACCCTGGACAGGCCTGGCACTGGCCCCCCGAGGCGGACCTAAACTGACCCACAGGACAGGCTGAGAGGACGAGGGTGAGCGAGAGGGGAGAAGGAAAGTTAGTACGGCCATGAACGTTGCCACAAACCGTGACATCAGAAACCAACACCGCAGGCAGCATATAGCGTCCCATCATAGCAGGTCGGGTTGGGAGCCAAAAAGCATGTTAAAAAAAGACAAACAGTACAGGAACGCTCATTAATCACCGCCAAGATACATAAACACAATGAAATGGATGTGAATGCGCTCGCCTCTCGTCTGATCCTTCGACTCAGGCGGGACACCCGGCTTCAGTGTAAACAGCCCATAAATCAGGCTCGCTCCCTGACACACCGGGCTCATTCAGCGAGGGGGATCCGGCACAGCAAGTGTGTGGGTGTGTGTGTGTGTGTGTGTGTGCGTGTGCGTGTGTTATTGTAATATCTGCTCTGTTCACTTTCTGTTTAAATAAACGGCTACAGAAATTAATCAAATACATAGCTGGGGATCATATGTATTCATTTGCAGATATTGAAGGTCTAATTTGAGCTATGTGAGCCCCTGTGAAGTACTGGGTAATAATAACAGACTCCTAAAACATTAGTCATAACACCCCCTCAGTATGACAACGAATCACATCACATACACACATCATCCATGGATAAAGACTTCTAACAAACTGCCGTTGCTCTACTTAGGAAAATGACTGAAGTTTAAGTTGTTGTCGACTAATTGCATTTCCCCATGAGGAACAATAAAGTTGGGTTTTATCGTACTGTATTTTATTGTATCGAATAACACGGTTATGCAAGTCATCAGCAGTTAGGTAGAGCTAGTTTTGGGTTGTTGTTCCACTTGTACAGTGTCTATGTTTAATGGGTAGTTCAGAGTTTCTGAGAGAAAATCTGCAGTTTTAAAAGCAAATTTTGTGTATTTCTAAACATTTTGCTTGTAGCTTATGCCGTGTTCTTATGCTATCTGGGTGACTCAAACGTTATGACAAAATCAATGCCATGACATTTTTTAAATGTGAGATTCTCTCTGACTGTTGAGTATCCATAGGTGATTATTCGTTCTCAAAGATGATCTTATTAAAAAATATATACCTCCTTTATATTTTCTACATACTTATGCCTGTTTTTAGTCATTTAAGATTACACTGACAACGTTTTACCCTCCACAAAAATATTTCTATTTTTAAACAACCATATTCCATCATATATATCATATTTCATCATATATATATCATATTTCATCATATATATCATATTTCATCATATATATCATATTTCATCATATATATATCATATTTCATCATATATATATCATATTTCATCATATATATATCATATTTCTTGGAGTGGCGGCAAAGTTTGAGCAGCCGCGGCCCGCCGCTGCCAAATGACTATAGGGGAAACACTGTTCACAGGATTAATACAAAGCCGGGTTGTCTAACAGTCTCCGACTCCCTGGAGCCGAGTTATCATTAACCAAATAGAGAGGCTAAACAGTTAAGGTGCTAACTCAGCCAGGCAGGAAGCTACATAAAAGCCCCGCGTCAAACCTAATCGCTGAGTAAGATGACATCATTACAATTCAAGTGGCCCTGGCCTTCCTTTCCCAGACAGTATAAATAGACTTTCTCTTTGTTATCCGTGTACACGGTGTAACTTTCACCCTCTCTCTCTCTCTATTGTGTGTGAAGAGGGCCTTTGAATAGTAGCACATGTACTATAGAAACGCATGCCTTAAAAACATGTGCAAACAGGTACCGGACACAACACATAAGTATCTCCAAAGAATCACAATAGAATCCTTACAGTGTTACTGAGCAGACTCTACAATGCATCTTAGTAAAAGGCATTTTTGACAGAAGGTGGAGCTGCTCTGAGGGTCAGAGTTCCCCTAACAGACTCGACCTCAGTGACGAGACGCCAGGGAGCATCGAAGCCGCACAGAGGCAGAGACCGAGAGAAACAGAGACCGACAAAGACAGAGAAAGACAGAGAGAGGCAGAGAAAGAGGGAGACAGAGAGAGGCAGAGAAAGAGAGAGACGGAGAGAGGCAGAGAAAGAGGGAGACAGAGAGAGGCAGAGTAAGAGGGAGACAGAGAGGCAGAGAAAGAGAGAGACGGAGAGGCAGAGAAAGAGGGAGACGGAGAGGCAGAGAAAGAGGGAGACGGAGAGGCAGAGAAAGAGGGAGACGGAGAGAGGCAGAGTAAGAGGGAGACAGAGAGGCAGAGAAAGAGGGAGACGGAGAGGCAGAGAAAGAGGGAGACGGAGAGGCAGAGAAAGAGGGAGACGGAGAGAGGCAGAGAAAGAGGGAGACAGAGAGAGGCAGAGAAAGAGGGAGACGGAGAGGCAGAGAAAGAGGGAGACAGAGAGAGGCAGAGAAAGAGGGAGACAGAGAGAGGCAGAGAAAAGAGGAGACGGAAGGCAGAGAAAGAGGAGACGGAGAGGCAGAGAAAGAGGGAGACGGAGAGGCAGAGAAAGAGGGAGACGGAGAGGCAGAGAAAGAGGGAGACGGAGAGAGGCAGAGAAAGAGAGAGCCGGAGAGAGGCAGAGAAAGAGAGACAGAGAGACAGAGAAAGAGGGAGAGAGGCAGAGAGAAGGAGAGGCAGAGAAAGAGAGAGACGGAGGCAGAGAAAGAGGGATACAGAGAGAGGCAGAGAAAGAGAGACAGAGAAAGAGAGAGACAGAGAAAGAGAGAGACAGAGAAAGAGGGAGAGAGAGACAGGGAAAGGCAGATAAAGAGAGAGACAGAAAGAGACAGAGAAAGAGACAGAGAAAGAAAGAGACAGAAAGAGGGAGAGAGACAGAGAAAGAGGGAGAGAGAAAGAGACTGAAAGAGAAAGAGGGAGAGAGACAGAGAAAGAGACAGAGAAAGAGGGAGACAGAGAAAGAGGGAGACAGAGAAAGGAGACAGAGAGAGAAGGAGACAGAGAAAGGAGGAGACAGAGAAAGGAGACAGAGAAAGAAGGAGACAGAGAAAGGAGAAAGAGAAAGGAGAAAGAGAAAGGAGACAGAGAAAGAAGAAAAAGAAAGGAGACAGAGAAAGGAGACAGAGAAAGAAGGAGACAGAGAAAGGAGACAGAGAAAGGAGAAAGAGAAAGGAGACAGAGAAAGAAGGAGACAGAGAAAGGAGACAGAGAAAGAAGGAGGCAGAGAAAGAGAGAGAGACAGGAGTCAGAGATAAGGCATCAGAGTGCTGAAAGAGGGAGACAGAGAAAGAGGGAGACAGAGAAAGGAGACAGAGAGAAGGAGACAGAGAAAGGAGACAGAGAAAGATGGAGACAGAGAAAGGAGACAGAGAAAGGAGAATGAGAAAGGAGACAGAGAAAGAAGGAGACAGAGAAGGAGACAGAGAAAGAAGGAGGCAGAGAAAGAGAGAGAGACAGGAGTCAGAGATAAGGCATCAGAGTGCTGTTGGTAAATACCCTCTAACTGGCTGGCTGCTGGTAGGATGAGAGGGTTTTATAGCTAACAGATAGGCTCCAACCGGGCGACTTAAAGAGCTTTATGACCCCCCCACCACCACCACCACCACCACCGACGGCACACTCTCCATACATCAACCCACACACACTGCCTTTAATGACACACTTTCCTCTTTGGTGGGGAGGGATGCGAAATAAGAGTACAACCTTCAACATTAAAACGAGAAGACAGCAACAGAAGTTAGTTAAACACTGTCTGCTAAATTACAGTGGGGCAAAAAAGTATTTAGTCAGCCACCAATTGTGCAAGTTCTCCCACTTAAAAAGATGAGAGGCCTGTAATTTTCATCATAGGTACACAAAAAAAATCCAGAAAATCACATTGTAGGATTTTTAATGAATTTATTAGCAAATTGTGGTGGAAAATAAGTATTTGGTCACCTACAAACAAGCAAGATTTCTGGCTCTCACAGACCTGTAACTTCTACTTTAAGAGGCCCCTCTGTCCTCCACTCGTTACCTGTATTATTGGCACCTGTTTGAACTTGTTATCGGTATAAAAGACACCTGTCCACAACCTCAAACAGTCACACTCCAAACTCCACTATGGCCAAGACTAAAGAGCTGTCAAAGGACACCAGAAACAAAATTGTAGACCTGCACCAGGCTGGGAAGACTGAATCTGCAATAGGTAAGCAGCTTGGTTTGAAGAAATCAACTGTGGGAGCAATTATTAGAAAATGGAAGACATACAAGACCACTGATAATCTCCCTCGATCTGGGGCTCCACACAAGATCTCATCCTGTGGGGTCAAAATGATCACAAGAACGGTGAGCAAAAATCCCAGAACCACACGGGGGGACCTAGTGAATGACCTGCAGAGAGCTGGGACCAAAGTAACAAAGTCTACCATCAGTAACACACTACGCCGCCAGGGACTCAAATCCTGCAGTGCCAGACGTGTCCAGGCCCGTCTGAAGTTTGCTAGAGAGCATTTGGATGATCCAGAAGAAGATTGGTAGAATGTCATATGGTCAGATGAAACCAAAATAGAACTTTTTGGTAAAAACTCAACTCGTCGTGTTTGGAGGAAAAAGAATGCTGAGTTGCATCCAAAGAACACTATACCTACTGTGAAGCATGGGGGTGGAAACATCATGCTTTGGGGCTGTTTTTCTGCAAAGGGACCAGGACGACTGATCCGTGTAAAGGAAAGAATGAATGGGGCCATGTATCGTGGGACTTTGAGTGAAAACCTCCTTCCATCAGCAAGGGCATTGAAGATGAAACGTGGCTGGGTCTTTCAGCATGACAATGATCCCAAACACACCGCCCGAGCAACGAAGGAGTGGCTTTGTAAGAAGCATTTCAAGGTCCTGGAGTGGCCTAGCCAGTCTCCAGATCTCAACCCCATAGAAAATCTTTGGAGGGAGTTGAAAGTCTGTGTTGCCCAGCAACAGCCCCAAAACATCACTACTCTAGAGGAGATCTGCATGGAGGAATGGGCCAAAATACCATCAACAGTGTGTGAAAACCTTGTGAAGACCTCTGTCATTACCAACAAAGGGTATATAACAAAGTATTGAGATAAACTTTTGGTATTGACCAAATACTTATTTTCCACTATAATTTGCAAGTAAATTCATAAAAAATCCTACAATGTGATTTTCTGGATTTTTCTCATTACAGGCCTCTCTCATCTTTTTAAGTGGGAGAACTTGCACAATTGGTGGCTGACTAAATACTTTTTTGCCCCACTGTATATACTTGGCTGTGTGTGTATGCTAATGTCATTGTGCAGACAAGTGCTACTGAGCCAGTAGCATGTGGGAGAGACAAAGTGTGTGTGAGAGAGAGAGAGAGAGAGAGAGAGAGAGAGAGAGAGAGAGAGAGAGAGAGAGAGAGATGAAGAGAGAGTGTTCCCATTCTTCTTAAAGCACAGAGTGTGGAATGTGACCCTATTGTGACCTTCCCTTTACATTTCTCCAGGGGGGAGTGGGAGACAGGGGTGGAGGCCCATTTCACACACAGACACACAGGCACATAGACACATACTGACACACACACTGAAAGAAGGAAATAAGAGCACAGCAATTAGCTAGACAGAGGCTACCCACCGCCTGCCTGTGGCATTGTATCTGTGTGATGGTGTGGACATGAGGAAGAGGAGTGTCCTGCACTGTGTGTGTGTGCGTACCAGTGTGCGTGCTGGCGTTAGCTTGGCAGAGCTCTATTACTGTCTGTACGAGCTCTTCTCCAACATTTTCAGTCATCTGCAATGATGCGGAGTGCCTGTAATGACCTGCTGAGTGTGGCTGTTTTGGCTCATGAGCAACTCCCTGTCAGAGCAGCAAAAGACTGTATCTAACCACTGAAACGTACGATAGAACATCAGAACATTACAGTTGAGTCATTCAGGAGACACTCTTATCCAGAGGGACTTACAGTAGTGAGTGCACACATTTTCATACTTTTTTCTTCTCTTCAAACAAGAGGCTTGAGTAAAACATTTGGCTTTTCATTATACACTATCCGCATTTCTGTCCATCTGTCTCTCTCCACCTGTGAATGTGTGTGTGTGTGTGTGTGTGTGTGTGTGTGTGTGTGTGTGTGTGTGTGTACATGGATAATTTGACTCATTAGGAGAGTTGTCCCTCCCCAGAGAGAATACTCCCTGCTTCTCTCTGTTGTCAGGTTGGCTTCCATGTACCGGTAATGGAAGATTCTTTACCTGCAACCTCCCTCCTCTCTTCCCCTCCTTTCTCTCTTCCCTCCCTCCTCTTCCCTCCCTCCTCTCTTCCCTCCCCCCTCTCTTCCCCTCCTCTCTTCCCTCCCTCCTCTCTTCCCCTCCCTCCTCTTCCCTCCCTCCTCTCTTCCCCTCCCTCCTCTCTTCCCCTCCCTCCTCTCTTCCCCTCCTTTCTCTCTTCCCTCCCGCCTCTCTTCCCCTCCCTCCTCTTCCCTCCCTCCTCTCGTCCCCTCCCTCCTCTTCCCTCCCTCCTCTCTTTCCCTCCCTCCTCTTCCCTCCCTCCTCTCTTCCCCTCCCTCCTCTCTTCCCCTCCTTTCTCTCTTCCCTCCCGCCTCTCTTCCCCTCCCTCCTCTTCCCTCCTCCCTCTCGTCCCCTCCCTCTTCTTCCCTCCCCCTCTCTTCCCCTCCTTTCTCTATTCCCTCCCTCCTCTCTCTCCCTCCTTTCTCTCTTCCCCTCCTTTCTCTCTTCCCTCCCTACTCTCTTCCCCTCCCTCCTCTCTTCCCTCCCTCCTCTCTTCCCCTCCCTCCTCTCTTCCCTCCCTCCTCTTCCCTCCCTCCTCTCTTCCCTCCCTCCTCTCTTCCCTCCTCCCTCCCTCTCTTCCCCTCCTTTCTCTCTTCCCTCCGCCTCTCTTCCCTCCCTCCTCTTCCCTCCCTCCTCTTCCCTCCCTTTCTCTCTTTCCCTCCTCCTCTTCCCTCCCTCCTCTCTTCCCCTCCCTCCTCTCTTCCCCTCCTTTCTCCTTCCCTCCCCGCCTCTCTTCCCTCCTCCTCTTCCCTCCCTCCTCTCGTCCCCTCCCTCTTCTTCCCTCCCCCCCCTCTCTTCCCCTCCTTTCTCTATTCCCTCCCTCCTCTTCCCTCCCTCCTCTCTTCCCCTCCCTCCTCTCTTTCCCTCCCTCCTCTCTTCCCCTCCCTCCTCCCTTTCCCTCCCCCCTCTCTTCCCCTCATTTCTCTCTTCCCTCCCTCCTCTCTTCCCTCCCTCCTCTCTTCCCTCCCTCCTCTCTTCCCCTCCCTCCTCTCTTCCCCTCCATTCATGGCTGATTCACTGGGTCTGTCTGACAGCCAGTCCTGACATGTCCTAAGCGCCACCCTCAGCCGCCCAGCCCTGTGACACCGCCCTCACCTCTAACCTTTTTCCCTGCTCCCCCTGACCTCCCTCAGTCCCCCAGGCTTTAACCTGCCCCACCACAACACTCCCGGTTAATACTGCTTCAGTAAGCCTCTTCTCCCTTGTCCCCCGCCCTCCAACCCCCACCCGGCCACTTCTCCATTGTATCATTGTTTAGGCATCAACTCTGTGTGAGTGTGAAAAGACAGACAGAATAGATTTCCACCTAAACTGATGAGACGGCATACTCCCCTTGCCCCCCCCCCCCCCCCCTCACCTGAGCAGCGGCTGTGTCCATCAGCGGGCTCATATCCGGACAGACAGCCACAGGAGGTAGTGGGCTGGCCCACCCACTGGCCGTCCTCTCCACAGAAGAGTTTGGGAGGGCGTGGCCGGGGCCCCTGCTGGGCGGCGTTGTCCACACACACCCCCTGGGCCTCCTGCACCAGGGTACGGGGCACGGTCTCAGGGAAGGAGGACAGGGAGCTGACCAAGGCGGGACACTTCTTGAAGAACACCCTGACAGACAGCAGGGCCATGCAGGCTCCCTGGGCCTGGAAGGCCAGGTAGAAGCCCCTCTTAGACAGAGGCCCCAGCCGCAGGGTCTTCACATTGAACTTACGCTCCCCGCCCTTCCTCAACAGGAAGTCTGCTGCCACTGTGTCCACCTACAGGATGACAGGAGGGAGAGGCAGGCGGTCAAAACAAACACAGGAAGTAATATCTCTACATGGTATCCAACAGCCGACTCACATTCCAGTGGATTCCGTCCATAACAAGCGTGTATATCTGGGTATGTCGGTGTGTGTAGAGCAGCTGTGTGTGGAACCGAAACTGTTTTCCAAAACGTTTCGTTCTGAACAGAACCGCCTTTGTTTTTGCACTGTTTCCCGACCAGAAAAATAAAGTTCTGAATCGGTTCGACACCCAAAAGTACAGTTTAATATCCCTTTCCTTTTTAAACCTTTGAAATCGTTTTTCATTTTATCGAGCTCGACATTAAATGACTTCCCCAATAAGCGCAGACAGAGTAACTGGCTATTGAGCGGGTAAGCGATTTCATCTGTATAGGAAAGTCGCTAAGAGCTAATTGTATACCGCCGTAACAACACAATTTAATCATAACAAAAGTGCAAACACACAAACTGTGCTGCCAGTCACAATGTAGGGCGTGAGATGCAACTGACATATTTTGCGGGTGAGGAGAGACGATAGGGGAAGCTTGCCTTGCAGCGGCGGACATCTTGTCATGACATGCCTGATCTGAATCAGGCCCCACAGAATTATATCTACGGGAGAGCGGCTTCTATGCAGGAACTTTGAGTGTCTTTGAACTTCCGAGTTGGTTTAACGGTGGACCAGAGCTAACAAGCTTGTGTTTTCAGAGCAGCGCTAGAATTAAACACAATTCATAAATCCAATGTGAAACATGATAACTCTAATATCCTTAACTGGCCTTGAAAAAGTTCATCCATTCCTTTCAACATCTCTCCCCAATTTGTGAATCATGCTTGTAATGTTGTCAGTAGGCTACAGTAACCTATGCTTCAGATGGGAGGGGCAGGTAACCTACGGTACACACACACACACACACACACACACACACACACACACACACACACACACACACACACACACACACACACACACTAAGATTTCCAGCTGGCAGGCAGGCAGACACTGGAATAGAGTGAGGGTGTACCTAAGGTGTACCTTAGTATAGGGGTTCTCCATCCATGATGGGTGAGTGGGTGTAGCCTCGTCAGAGTCGGCCTGGTAGTAGTAAAGGTTGAAGGTCTCCTTGCAGCTGCGGTGGTGTGTGACACTGGACGAACACTCGATCATGGTGAAGCGCAGCTCCACGTACACCTGGGACGCTCCCCGCCGCTGGATCAGCCCGCTGCGCAGCCAATGGCTGGACAAGCCGTCCGTCTGGCAGATCTGATTGGTCCTCACACTGTTGTTCTCCTCGTCCAGACCACTCACCTCCTCCCACTGAGACGAGCCCATCAATGACACATTGTTATACAGTTGGCATACAGATCCTAAACTTATGAGGAATAAAGTGAGTTCAAAGGTAGGATCCAGTATCAGATGGACCTATTTCTACAGAGAGAGAGAGAGAGAGAGAGAGAGAGAGAGAGAGAGAGAGAGAGAGAGAGAGAGAGAGAGAGAATACGTTTGGGGATCCGTATACGCACCAGAGGGTTGTCACGGGAGTAGATGGTCCATCTGAGATCTGAAGTCTCGGTCCTGGTGTTCATCAGGACCTCTGTGAAGACGGACACGAGAGATGTGAGGACACACCACAGGGGAGGACACTACACACACTTCAACAGCCGTCACAGAGATACACGGACAGACACACTTTCCCTGTGCTCACCGTGATCAACTGACTGAGGCAGTAGAACTGTGTCATTCAACTGGCTCTCGCTAAACGCTCCGCTTCAATGTAAAGAGGGAGGGAGAGGGGGTTGATAAATATATTCACTACAGAGAGAGGGAGCAACTGAGTCCTGAGCCAAATAGACCCTGCTCTCTTCCTCGCCTTTTAGCTCTGTTTAGCCCACCCTCCCTCCCTCCCTCCCTCCCTCCCTCCCTCCCTCCCTGTCCTCCATGTTTGCGGTCAGTGTGCCATACAGGTCTGTCCTAAGCCCCCCCCCCCCCCCTTGTTTCTAGCTAAAAAAACAACCTGCTGAGAAACCTCTCTATTCTCAGGGGCAGGAGGGTGGGGACATATGGACTGGCTGTGGGAACAAGGGGATATTCGAAATGCACATGTGCAACTCAATAGACACATGGATGCACGCGCACACAACAAACACACACACACTGGTCTTGCTCATACACCTACGGCACAACAACACCCCTCCAGCCGTGGTTACAAATGAATTAATTCTGCGTAATCTCCTGGAGTGTAGGCAGACTGCCAGGTCCCTAACAGCCAATAACTGTTCTGCTATGATTGAGTAATTCAATACGGACTGGGGCCCGGAACTGGAACAATGCAGAAATGTCACAGGCAAGCGGAGCTGAAATGATTTCTTTTCCTGCGAAAATGCCCCCCCCCCAGACGTCCCTCGGTAGATTGGCTCTTTGCTGCATTGTGGTCCGCCCATGACTTATTGATGGAACGAGGTTTCCTTCCATCAGAATCTCAGTGGTGTGTTTCTAGAGTCTGTCCGTCCCTAAGGGGTTTCCTTGCAGGGGTCCTTCTAAGGGGTCAGGCTGTCTGCAGGTAAGATGGTCACATGACCATCCCCAGCCGTGCCCACATCATCTCCCCACTACCAGGCTTCCTTTGATCTATTAATACACGTCCTCAGTGTGCACAGATACTAACTTCTCTCTCTTCTGTCTTCCGTTCCGTCTCTCTCTCACCCCACCCTCCCTCTGCCTCGTGAGGGAATTATTTCTATCTATCTTAGTGCACCCTACTCTCTGGCACAGTCTGCTTCTGGAAAGACAGAATGAAAGTTTTCTATCACTTGTGTTTTCTGGGTCAGCTGTGTTTAGAACAGAACAGCGCCATGCCATCAATAATTCTGATAGGCTGATATGAAACCTGCAGGTTTGACAGACTGTCATTTACACTGAGGCACATTTGATACAATGCACCCTTTAACAGCCCCCCCCCCCTGTCTCTGACAAGCCAAACACTTCTCCCTCTCTCTCTATCCATATCGCTCACTCTCTCCATCTCCATTGACAGTCCCTGAGAGCCCTGACATCTCCCTCTCTCTCCCCCTCCTGTTTCCCCTCCGTATCTTTACCACTCTCTCTCTCCCATCCTTCCCAGGTAGTAGCAGGCTGCAGAGGGCTGATAAGCACAGTCCAACAGCCGGAATTAAGGAATCGACACCCAGGGGGCAAGGAGAGAGGGAGATGAGGGGTTAAGGGGGAGCAGGGTCGCTCTCAGCTTCAGACAGGAGTGGAACAAGTGTAAATCCAATGGAGGTGGTGAGGTGGAGATGGAGGAATGGGAAGGCAGGGTGGTGAGGTGGAGATGGAGGAATGGGAAGGCAGGGTGGTGAGGTGGAGATGGAGGAATGGGAAGGCAGGGTGGTGAGGTGGAGATGGAGGAATGGGAAGGCAGGGTGGTGAGGTGGAGATGGAGGAATGGGAAGGCAGGGTGGTGAGGTGGAGGAATGGGAAGGCAGGGTGGTGAGATGGAGGAATGGGAAGGCAGGGTGGTGAGGTGGAGATGGAGGAATGGGATGGGGCAGGGTGGTGAGGTGGAGATGGAGGAATGGGAAGGCAGGGTGGTGAGGTGGAGATGGAGGAATGGGAAGGCAGGGTGGTGAGGTGGAGATGGAGGAATGGGAAGGCAGGGTGGTGGTGGAGATGGAGGAATGGGAAGGCAGGGTGGAGGTGGAGATGGAGGAATGGGAAGGCAGGGTGGTGAGGTGGAGATGGAGGAATGGGAAGGCAGGGTGGTGAGGTGGAGATGGAGGAATGGGAAGGCAGGGTGGTGAGGTGGAGATGGAGGAATGGGAAGGCAGGGTGGTGAGGTGGAGATGGAGGAATGGGAAGGCAGGGTGGTGAGGTGGAGATGGAGGAATGGGAAGGCAGGGTGGTGAGGTGGAGATGGAGGAATGGGAAGGCGGGGTGGTGAGGTGGAGATGGAGGAATGGGAAGGCAGGGTGGTGAGGTGGAGATGGAGGAATGGGAAGGCAGGGTGGTGAGGTGGAGATGGGATGGGAATGGAGATGGGAATGGGAAGGCAGGGTGGTGAGGTGGAGATGGAGGAATGGGAAGGCATGGTGGTGAGGTGGAGATGGAGGAATGGGAAGGCATGGTGGGGTGGAGATGGAGGAATGGGAGGGCATGGTGGTGAGGTGGAGATGGAGGAATGGGAAGGCATGGGGTGGAGGAGGAAGGCATGGTGGTGAGATGGAGATGGAGGAATGGGAAGGCAGGGTGGTGAGGTGGAGATGGAGGAATGGGAAGGCATGGTGGTGAGGTGGAGATGGAGGAATGGGAAGGCAGGGTGGTGAGGTGGAGATGGAGGAATGGGAAGGCATGGTGGTGAGGTGGGATGGAGGAATGGGAAGGCATGGTGGTGAGGTGGAGATGGAGGAATGGGAAGGCATGGTGGTGGAGGTGGAGATGGAGGAATGGGAAGGCATGGTGGTGAGGTGGAGATGGAGGAATGGGAAGGCATGGTGGTGAGGTGGAGATGGAGGAATGGGAAGGCATGGTGGTGAGGTGGAAATGGAGGAATGGGAAGGCATGGTGGTGAGGTGGAGATGGAGGAATGGGAAGGCAGGGTGGTGAGGTGGAGATGGAGGAATGGGAAGGCAGGGTGGTGAGGTGGAGATGGAGGAATGGGAAGGCATGGTGGTGAGGTGGAGATGGAGGAATGGGAAGGCATGGTGGTGAGGTGGAAATGGAGGAATGGGAAGGCATGGTGGTGAGATGGAAATAGAGGAATGGGAAGGCATGGTGGTGAATGAAATGGAGGAATGGGAAGGCATGGTGGTGAGGTGGAAATGGAGGAATGGGAAGGCATGGTGGTGAGGTGGAGATGGAGGAATGGAAGGCATGGTGGTGAGGTGGAAATGGAGGAATGGGAAGGCATGGTGGTGAGGTGGAAATGGAGGAATGGGAAGGCATGGTGGTGAGATGGAAATGGAGGAATGGGAAGGCATGGTGGTGAGATGGAGATGGAGGAATGGGAAGGCAGGGTGGTGAGGTGGAGATGGAGGAATGGGAAGGCATGGTGGTGAGGTGGAGATGGAGGAATGGGAAGGCATGGTGGTGAGGTGGAAATGGAGGAATGGGAAGGCATGGTGGTGAGATGGAAATGGAGGAATGGGAAGGCATGGTGGTGAGGTGGAGATGGAGGAATGGGAAGGCATGGTGGTGAGGTGGAAATGGAGGAATGGGAAGGCATGGTGGTGAGATGGAAATGGAGGAATGGGAAGGCATGGTGGTGAGGTGGAGATGGAGGAATGGGAAGGCATGGTGGTGAGGTGGAAATGGAGGAATGAGAAGGCATGGTGGTGAGATGGAAATGGAGGAATGGGAAGGCATGGTGGTGAGGTGGAAATGGAGGAATGGGAAGGCATGGTGGTGAGATGGAAATGGAAAGGCATGGTGGTGAGATGGAAATAGAGGAATGGGAAGGCATGGTGGTGAGGTGGAAATGGAGGAATGGGAAGGCAGGGTGGTGAGATGGAGATTGAAGGGTTGAAGAAAACACAATCTCACCCGGTGTTTCCCCATTGTGTGTTCTGCCTCAAGTTCACAGGAAACCAAATTACACAACGACTTCATAGTGGTAACCGGTGTGCCCCTATAAAATGCGAGTCACGCGCACACACACACACTGAGCCATTCCTAACCTGCTCCTACTGATGTCCTATAAGGATCAATCATAAGGAGCAGCGGAAACACAACTGTCAGACCCCTCCAGGCACAGCCGGTTACGCCAGCCGTGTGAGTATGAGGAGGGTGTGTGGTGAGTATGAGGTGTGTAATCACTGTTTACCACTGAACTATCATTATGTTTTATGAGACAGCATGCATGTGTCTGTCTGAGTGTTTTTCGACTCTGAGTGGACAAAACATTAGGAACACCTGCTCTTTCCATGATAGACTGACCAGGTGAATCCAGGTGAAAGCTATGATCCAGTATTGATGTAATTTGTTAAATCCACTTCAAATCAGTGTAGATGAAGGGGAGGAGATGGGTTAAAGAAGGATGTTTAAGCTTTGAGACATGGATTGTGTATGTGTGCCATTCAGAGGGTGAATGGGTAAGACAAAATATTTAAGTGCCTTTGAACAGGGTATGGTAGTGGTGCCAGGTGCACCGGTTTGAGTGTATCAAGAACTGCAACGTTGCTGTTTTTTTCACGCTCAACAGTTTCCCGTATGTATCAAGAATGGTCCACCACCCAAAGGATATCCAGCCAACTTGACACAAATGTGTGAAGCATTGGAGTCAACATGGGCCAGGATTCCTGTGGAAAGCTTTCGACACCGTGTGGTCCATGCCCTGACAAACTGAGGCTGTTCTGAGGGCAAAATGGGGGTGCAACTCAATATTAGGAAGGTGTTCCTAATGTTATGTCTACTCATTGTGTATGCATGCACAGACATGTAGTACCGCGCTATATGACAGAGTACACTCTTAGAAAAAAAGGTGCTATCTAGAACCTCAAATGGTTCTTTGGCTGTCCCCATAGGAGAACCCCTTGAAGTAGGGCTGTCCCCGACAAAACAAAAATCTTAGTCGACCGAGAGTTCATGTACTGTAGACACAACCCTATGTTTGAATATAATCAACTACATGTAGGCTACTGAGCTTGTCTGATGCTTTAAGCACTGCGATTACAAATGAAGACTCACAAATGACTAAAGAGGGAGCCAGAGATCAATATAGCCCAATCAGAAGGAGTAAACCTGTTCCGACCTTCCTCCTCCCGCTGCCTGCTACTGCTGACCTTTGCAGATTCTGCCATTACACTCCTAAAGTTGACGGGAATAGGCTACACCAGCAGTCGGCAACCTTTTCCATTTGGAGTGCCAAG
The DNA here is from genome assembly GCF_036934945.1 of Oncorhynchus masou masou. Classification (NCBI taxonomy): domain Eukaryota; kingdom Metazoa; phylum Chordata; class Actinopteri; order Salmoniformes; family Salmonidae; genus Oncorhynchus; species Oncorhynchus masou. Next base: position 52,341,327 of record NC_088223.1, read on the forward strand.
TTATCGTACCATTTCTACTGATCGGCGTGACAGTTTAGATTTTCATATGCTCATTTTAGTGGAACAGTTTCATTTCATTTATAATAAAGTCTACATGTCTCAAAATCAATGTCATGTGGTTCATCAACATTGTATCGAAATGAAAATTATACAAATCTAAAAACGACTTCTATTGCCATTGCCAACATAAACCAACAAATAAAAACATTGCAGCCTGCAGGAAGAAAATATCTTGATAAAAAAAAACAAATAAATCACATTGGATATGCATGGCCTGTCTGCAAGAAACTTAAAACATTGTATCAACTTCTAACTTGATCAGGCCCAATCATGCTAGCAAACTTGCAACATTGTATAAATATTCCGGGCCCTCAGTTTCCTGCGCCAGCGAGCTCCAGACAAACAGACACAGCTGTAGACTATTTGCGCAAGGGATAAGAAGGAATCAGGTAGGCCTATTTTACGACGATTCACCCGGATCAGAGCATGACATATTTTCCCCCTTTCATGCTGACTGGTTATGGAAAGGGAGAGAGCTGGGAAAAAACTGTCAAGTAGGCTATGTTGAGGAACTATTGTCATTCTCAATGGAGGTAAAAACAGACTTTGTTTACTTGCTGTTTGAGGCGAGAAAAAAAATGACTGTGAGAAGCTCCATAGTGATGGTGAGTTAAGACAATCAGAAATACTATCAGATCCCCAAATGGGCAAATAAGCCTACATTTGCACGGAGGCCAGGTAGCCTAGGCCTACCTCTAAACCACAACTTTTTTTTATATTTTCTCACAAGTGTAGCATAGGTTGTGCGCTCTGCAAACAATGTGTCCACTCTGACAATGACAACAGGAGGACTGAAATAATAATATATTGAATGTATTAACAGAAATGACCGTAATCGAACAAACATTGTAGATTAGAAATGATGGGAATTAATGATAAATGTACTACTGGGGATGCTGGTCTGCCACCCCCGTGGCCTCTGCAATGGGTTAGTCCACTGAGACAGGGGTGAATCAGACAGGTGTCTCACGTGCCATACATTTTTAATATATATTTGCCACTGCTTGCCTTAAAAAAATCTTGGTCGACCAACAGCCTATCGACCAGTCAACTAAATGGGGTCAGCCCTACTTTGAAGAACACGTTTTGGTTGCAGATAGGACCCTTTTGGGTTCCATGTAGAACCCTTTCTATAGAGGATTCTAAATGGAACCCAAAAGGGTTCCCCTATGGGGACAGTTGAAGAGCCCTTTTGTACTTATTTTATTTGAACCCATTTTTCTCTGCAATTTCCAATTGGTAGTTACAGTCTTGTCCCATCACTGCAACTCCCGTATAGACTCAGGAGAGGCAAAGGTTGAGAGCCATGCGTCCTCCGTGCGTCCTCTGAATCTCCGAACCTCCGAATCAATCGCTTAACCCAGAAGCCAGCGCACCAATGTGTCGGGGGAAACACCGTACAACCGGCGACTGCAGTCAGCTTGCAAGTGCCCGGCCAGCCACAGGGAGTGGCTAGAGCGCAATGGGACAAGGGCATCCCGGTTGTCCAAACCCTCCCCTAACCCAGACGAAACTGGGCCAATTGTACACCGTATCATGTTGTCTCCCGACTACAGCAGGCTGTGACACAGCCTGGGATCAAACGTGGGTCTGTAATGACGCCTCAAGCACTATGATGCAGAGCCTTAGACAGCTGTGCCACTCGGGAGGCCCTTTTAGAAAAACCATGTCCAAGAGAGTACAGGCCACCCAACAGTAAATGGAGGTTATCATTGAGATGGGGCTGACTGAACACACATACACGCACACGCACACACACACACACACACACACACACACACACACACACACACACACACACACACACACACACACACACACACACACACACACACACACTCAGTCAGGCAGCCTGCTGCTTTTTGAAGACCAGCAGGTCTTAGACCCCTGCCTAAGAGTGTTCCATATAAGCTGGTGCCATCCTTCATCCTGGCCTTACACCACCCCAGAGAGCAGGGCCTGGTGGTACAGTAGTATAGGATTCCTACTACCAGCTCTGTCCCCGTAGGCTCTGACCCCATCCACTCCACATAGCAGGTGAATAAACCCAAATGCCTCTGCTCTTTACATAAGTGACCTTGAATATGATAGCATGACTCCATTGAGTTGGTACACAAACCCTCTCTCTAATCACAGACCGACTTCTTCACTTTCTTCTCTACCTCTCCGCTACTTGCCCTTCCGCTCGCTTGCGTTTTCCTCCCTCTCTTTCCCCTCCAGTGGCTCTGGAGTGTGATAGGGAAATTATAGGCCTGTGAGCCTTTGCCCTGCATCGACTACAATTAGACCCCCGCTTTAATTAAGGAAACTCAGAGTGCCAATTACCCCCTACACGCCTAGAGAGGGAGAGATAGAGTAGGAAAGAGAGAAGGGAAGAGGAACAGCAAAAGGGGGAGGGTAGCTGAGAAGGAGAGGGAGAGAACAGAGACTCAGGTTAGGGTAGGATGGGAGAACATGCGGAGGGGAGAGAGGGAAAGAGCAAGAAAAACAGAGGGCGAGCGGAGAGAAGAGTGGGGAGAAGGGTGGGGAGAAGAGTGGGGAGAAGGGCGGGGAGAAGAGTGGGGAGAGGGTGGGGGGCGGGGAGAAGAGTGGGGAGAAGGGGGCGGGGAGAAGGGGCGGGGGAGAAGGGTGGGGCGGGGAGAAGGATGGGGAGAAGGGCGGGGAGAAGAGTGGGGGGAGAAGGGGCGGGGAGAAGAGTGGGGAGAAGGGTGGGGAGAAGGATGGGGAGAAGAGTGGGGAGAAGGGCGGGGAGAAGGGTGGGGAGAAGGGCGGGGGGAGAAGAGTGGGGAGAAGGGCGGGGAGAAGGGTGGGGAGAAGAGTGGAGAAAGGGGTGGGGAGAAGGGCGGGGAGAAGAGCGGGGAGAAGGGCGGGGAGAAGAGTGGGGAGAGGGGCGGGGAGAAGAGCTGGGAGAAGGGCGGGGAGAAGGGTGGGGAGAAGGGTGGGGAGAAGGGTGGGAAGAAGGGTGGGGAGAAGGGTGGGAGGAAGAGTGTTGGACAGGGCTGACCTGGGGTAAGCAGTTATGGGACAGCTGGGAGGGAGAGAGAGATAGAAACAGATGAAGGGAGAAAGGGAGAGAAGAAAAGAGACTAGTGGAAGCTTATCAGGGCATTTTGCCACTAAGACACCGCCTTCCATTATTCATGTGCATGTGAGCATGAGTGTGTGTGTTTGTGCAGACCGACAGTTCTTAGAGTGTGTGTGTTTGTGTGTTTGACATGGAGTTGAGCCTGTGAGATTAAGTCTCCCCCTCTCTTCTAATCCCACTCCCCTCCTCCCTGTTTCCTGCTTCTCTCCTGGTCTGGAGGGAACTGAGGAGTGATGGACTGGCCACTGATATCCTCACACTGCATTCAGCAGACCTACTGGAGTGAGAGGCCCTCTTCACTCTCCGCTCTTTATAATAAGGGCCCCGTTATGATAGCGCATGGACCTGTGTGTGTTTGAGAGAGAGGTGCATCTATGTCACTGAGTGAACAAAACATTAGGAACACCTTTTCCATGACAAACTCACCAGGTGAATCCAGGTGACAGCTATGATCCCTTATTGATGTCATCTGTTAAACCTCTTCGATGAGCGTAGATGAAGGGGAGGAAACCAGTTAAAGAAGGATTTTTAAGCCTTGAGACAATTGAGACATGGATTGTGTATGTGTGCCATTCAGAGGGTGAACAGGCAAGACAAAAGATTTAAGTCCCTTTAACCGGGTATGGTAGTAGGTGCCAGGCACACCGGTTTGACCGTGTCAAGAACTGCAACGCTGCTGGGTTTTTCACACTCAACAGTTTCCTGTGTCTATCAAGAATGGTCCACCACCCAAAGGACACAACTGTGGGAAGCATTGGAGTCAACATGGGCCAGCATCCCTGTTGAATGCTTTGACACATTGTAAAGTCCATACCCTGACAAATTGAGGCTGATCTGATGGGGAAAGGGGAGTTCAGCTCAATGTTAGGGCGATGTACCTAATGTTTTGTACACTCAGTGTATATACTGTAAATATATATACAGTGCCTTGCGAAAGTATTCGGCCCCCTTGAACTTTGCGACCTTTTGCCACATTTCAGGCTTCAAACATAAAGATATAAAACTGTATTTTTTTGTGAAGAATCAACAAGTGGGACACAATCATGAAGTGGAACGACATTTATTGGATATTTCAAACTTTTTTAACAAATCAAAAACTGAAAAATTGGGCGTGCAAAATTATTCAGCCCCCTTAAGTTAATACTTTGTAGCGCCACCTTTTGCTGCGATTACAGCTGTAAGTCGCTTGGGGTATGTCTCTATCAGTTTTGCACATCGAGAGACTGAAATTTTTTCCATTCCTCCTTGCAAAACAGCTCGAGCTCAGTGAGGTTGGATGGAGAGCATTTGTGAACAGCAGTTTTCAGTTCTTTCCACAGAATCTCGATTGGATTCAGGTCTGGACTTTGACTTGGTCATTCTAACACCTGGATATGTTTATTTTTGAACCATTCCATTGTAGATTTTGCTTTATGTTTTGGATCATTGTCTTGTTGGAAGACAAATCTCCGTCCCAGTCTCAGGTCTTTTGCATTCTTCCAGAATGGTCCTGTATTTGGCTCCATCCATCTTCCCATCAATTTTAACCATCTTCCCTGTCCCTGCTGAAGAAAAGCAGGCCCAAACCATGATGCTGCCACCACCATGTTTGACAGTGGAGATGGTGTGTTCAGGGTAATGAGCTGTGTTGCTTTTACGCCAAACATAACGTTTTGCACTGTTGCCAAAAAGTTCAATTTTGGTTTCATCTGACCAGAGCACCTTCTTCCACATGTTTGGTGTGTCTCCCAGGTGGCGTGTGGCAAACTTTAAACGACACTTTTTATGGATATCTTTAAGAAATGGCTTTCTTCTTGCCACTCTTCCATAAATGCCAGATTTGTGCAATATACGACTGATTGTTGTCCTATGGACAGAGTCTCCCACCTCAGCTGTAGATCTCTGCAGTTCATCCAGAGTGAACATGGGCCTCTTGGCTGCATCTCTGATCAGTCTTCTCCTTGTATGAGCTGAAAGTTTAGAGGGACGGCCAGGTCTTGGTAGATTTGCAGTGGTCTGATACTCCTTCCATTTCAATATTATCGCTTGCACAGTGCTCCTTGGGATGTTTAAAGCTTGGGAAATCTTTTTGTATCCAAATCTGGCTTTAAACTTCTTCACAACAGTATCTCGGACCTGCCTGGTGTGTTCCTTGTTCTTCATGATGCTCTCTGCGCTTTTAACGGACCTCTGAGACTATCACAGTGCAGGTGCATTTATATGGAGACTTGATTACACACAGGTGGATTGTATTTATCATCATTAGTCATTTAGGTCAACATTGGATCATTCAGAGATCCTCACTGAACTTCTGGAGAGAGTTTGCTGCACTGAAAGTAAAGGGGCTGAATAATTTTGCAAGCCCAATTTTTCAGTTTTTGATTTGTTAAAAAAGTTTGAAATATCCAATAAATGTCGTTCCACTTCATAATTGTGTCCCACTTGTTTTTGACTCTTCACAAAAAAATACAGTTTTATATCTTTATGTTTGAAGCCTGAAATATGGCAAAAGGTCGCAAAGTTCAAGGGGACCGAATACTTTCGCAAGGCACTGTATATATAGAGAGTGAGGGAGAGAGAGGGGGAGAGGGAGAGAGGGAGAGAGAGCGTAAGAGAACGGAGTGAGGAAAGAAAGTGAGAATGAGGGTGTTAATGTCAGACTCCTAGTTGGATGTAATCCTCTTCAGGGATGCATGCCAAACAGGCTGGTCCAGGCAGGAAGATACTAGTGTCCCTGTGCTCTCCTTCCCTCCCAGGCCACAACCCGATCCAGTGACTGTCGGGAGCAGGCTACTGGCTATTAGAACTGGACAGGGTCACTTTTCTGTGTGGGTATGTTTGAGTATGCAGCCAGAGTTAAATAACACAGTTGGGAACCAAAATGGCTGACCATAGCAGTGGGGATTAAGTGTCTTAAACCTACCCTCCGAGTCTGGTATTAATTTTGGCTCCGAAATGTGCAGGCTCCAATTGACTCAATCCTCTGAATTGTTGGTGTAAAATACGGTGGCTGAAATTCCTTTTGCCACGGCAGTAGATATAGAAGTAGAGACAGCAGCATTTCCACGCAACAGACTGCGGTAGTTGTCTCCAGAATGTAGGGAAATATTACCACAACATTTCTGTCACGTTTCTTCAGCTAGCTAATTGCGGAGATTGTTTGGCAGTAGTAATGTTCTGGGTTTGTCTCTCCCTGGTTTGATTTGGAGTTCTTCAGCTCATCTCACACCAAAGGGGGGGGGGGGATCTGAAATCTGAAAGAGTCCGGTTGACTTCCCACATCTCCCTCCCTGGCTAACAAAAGACACTGAGCTATGGGTGAGATTAAACTCCATAAAAGCCTAAGTAAGTAGAGCTGGAGAGGAACAAAAAAACTTGTTGAGTCTTCACCTCCATCCCTTAGAGAGAAAAAGAGAACCACTGTGGAACAGCTCGCTACAAGATCAAGTAACAATGGGGCAGTTAGTTGGCATGGGTTTTATCGGCATCTCAACTAAACCCGTGTCTGTGTCACTGTGTGTTTAGAACAAAGGGTTTGGGATAGAGTCAACCTCCAATTAAAAGGAGTTGTGTTCATTTGTAATTGTACCTGTTTAATAACTGATAGGGACTCAACGGTAACAAGTGTGACGGCGATAACTCTACGTTCATAAGAATTTACAAAGAGTTTATAAAGATAGTTCGCAAACTATCACCATGTGTTGAAGGAAGCACACACTTTGGCTCTGGTACAGATCCGTTTTCAAATCCTGTATAACCTCCGTGCACTTTCAGCATGTTTACTGTCTGTTGTGTTTTCGTGGTTCTTTCTGTCTTTGTAATTCTGTCGTTCAGTCTTCTGCCGTTCCGCCCACTACTCTCCCCCCATCCCACGACTCAAGTCGCATCCATATAATTATCTCTGGACAGAAAATGTGTTTGCATGCATCTCCATGTCAGTCACACTGAGAGAGTCTCCCTCCCACTGAACACTGGGAAAAATACCAAAACAAAAGGTCAACTTCTCTCACACATACTTCCACAGACGCACTCAAATGTGCTCCGACGCAAAAAAAAAGCACACGCATTCGACTGCGAAAAAGAATATGACCAACGTTTAGTGTCGGGGGGGGGGGGGGCTCTCTCCAACGTCTGCATTCTTTAACATATCGAGCTTTTGGGGTCCCCCGTTGGTGACGGAAAAACCATTACAGACTGTTACAACTGGATATGGTCCTTGTGACGTGAAACAGGCAGACACACCACACACGCGCAAACACACACAGGCTCTCAGTGACTAATCCGCGGTGGGAGGTGAACAGCTTGAAGCTGGAGGACAGTCACTCTGAATGGCAGCACAGACTTTGGCTACATCAGCCATCCAAAGATTGGCACGTCCAAGCCCAGATACAAGAGAATACTCGCCCTGCATGGGTCTCCTCTTTCATTCTGACTCATCCCCCTCTTTCTCCATTTCAGCAGCCAAGGAAAGCCAGACACATTGAGGGGGTACAGCTCAAAATCTTCCTTCCACTGTTCTTTGCTCTTAAAGGCTTAAGACATGGTGGAATTGAAGGGGAGGGGCTTTGGAACAGATTTTGTAGGTTCCAAAGAGGGAAATAAGACAGAGATATCTCGTATGACGATGGTTGAACTGGTGAAACCAGTGTGAACACGTTGTGTACTCTCTCTCTCTCTCTATGTCTGAGGAGCTGTGTGGTGGGACTGGAAGCCTGCTGCCTGCTGAGCCTCAGTGTTGTTACTGTATATAGGACAGATATTCTGGGGCTCGGGGGAATCACAGCGAGCACACAGGCACGGGAAGTCCCTCTGTCTCCCAGCCAGGTGCTTCTGATTATCACCTACGACACACACTCAACACAGACACACACCCTCTCGCTTTCTCGTCAGCCCTTTCTCATTTCTACTCGACTTGATAGCAGTCTCTCCCTCTCAGCCACTGGCAGAAATTACTCTCTCCATAAGTGTCATTCTCTGTCCCTGTCTTATTTGAAAGGCTGTGGCCTCATTCCCTGTCCTCTGCTGCCGGTCCCCTCTCTAGTCGTCCCCATTGTGTCCCCTCTCACAGTGAGTGGTGTGTGGGTGGAGGTGCAGACGTGGGTCACCTGCCCCGCTCCTTGCCTGTCTGTCAGCGTGCCACTGACGTTGATGCATGGATTGGGGGCTGGTGGTGGTGAACTGGGGGGCTTTTTCTATCCCCTCATCAACCCGGAGTACCGTCCACCTGTCATATTTCCATATGCATCGCATCTCATTTGTGACTTAAGTATTCTTGATAAGCCAACCCAGACCCACTCAGTAACCCATCTGTCTAGGCCGAGCCCAGCCAGCGGAGGCAACTTCACCAGGCCACGAGAGAGAGAGAGAGAGAGAGAGAGAGAGAGAGAGAGAGAGAGAGAGAGAGAGAGAGAGTGAGCGAAAGAGCTGCTGAAGAGTAGAGGGAAACTAGCCTGTACATTACAGCTGCACGACTCGGATGCCTGTTTAACTCTTCAAGGGGCTAATCGTGGGATTAAACCACAGAGGATGATGGGCTGAGGGTGTCAGTGAGGGGGCAGGATTGCTTTAAATGCAAATCCCTTTCTTATAAAAATCAGTTCCATTTAATAGGATTTCGGGGGAAGAAATCCGCATTTCCGCGGCGGGGCAGACAGTGGTAAGTCCAGACTGCACTGCCTCGCTCACATAGCAGAGAGAGAGAGAGTCAACGGAAAGAGTAACAAAATAAAAGAGTGCAGGGGGGCGAGGCCCTAACTCTTTCACCTCGGGCCTCTTGCATTCGGAATAAAAACATTATTTTAGCGTTTGCTGGTTTTAGACATTGGGTTTATGGGTTGTGAAGCACAATGTCACTCAACACGGCACTCTATTCAAAGTATGAGAAAGAGTAAGGGAGAGAGAGAGAGAATGAAGCGTAGGTGGAGGAAATGAGAATGCAACAGAGAGAGGATGGGCCTTCAGAGTGGTGTCTTTTGGGGGGTTAGTTCATCTTGGAGGCTGATTGTGAAGGCTCACCGGCTCACTGGGGTGGGAGTGAATTTTTTCTTCAAACTCTTCCCGACAAAGACCACTAAATATCTAATATACAATATGCACAGGGATCAGCCTTAGTTTAATCATTCACACACACACACGCACACACCCACGCATACACACACACACCCACGCATACACACACACACGCACACACCCACACACGCGCACGCACACACTCTCTCTCACACACACACACACACACACACGCACACACACACACACGCACACACAGTCTAATCTCAGAGGGTTTGGGGCCCTTTTGAGGATCTTACCCTGTGGACAGAATCCAATCTACCCCCCACGGACACCAAGCTTAACTTGGCCAAATTAATCATCACCAGCATTGCCCTTTTTAATACCTTCACAGTCCTGCAGCCACCACATGGAGGTAACACTTCAAAGACCGTCCAATGCCGTGCGAATATGATTTGAAAAAGTAAACAAGGTGTTTAAGTGGAGTTTTTAAACGATAAGGGAGAGGTCACATTCAACCTAACTCCCAGCGCTGCTTCTCTTTCTGCTCCATCTGTTGGGAGTTGAAAAGGGGAATTAGTGAACAGATGTTGGAGGTGGGTTCATGACATGAAAACGATACAGTCTAGGCCTAGATCCTCAAAAACCCTTCTCAATGGAAGTGAAGCAGGCCTACAGAGTAGCATACAGGCCAGGACGTAGAGTGAATCGTAATAGTTCAGACACCGACTGAGGGCAAAAACCTTGAAGAATGGTGCTTAAACTTCAATGAATCAACTAAAACACAATCGTGAATTGATTTTGCCGTTGCTGCGGCTAATTACAATGAAGTTGTAGTAGGCATACCCAACTAATCCCTCAAGTCACCTGTTACGCCATAGCCGTGCTCGGGTGTTATCCATGCCTGTCAAACAGCGCCAGGTTAATTGTTTGTAGATAGCAGGGACCAGGTGTCTCCATTTCAGCATGTAATGTGGAACTAATCCGAGCCATGCCGTTCAGGGTTGATTGGTAGTGAGACACCGTAGCAATGGTCTGGGTGGATGCGGTCTAGAGGCTGGTACATCGTGTGGCCAAAAGTATGTGGACGCCACTTCAAACGAGTGGACCCGGGTAATTCAGTCACACCCGTTGTCGACAGGTGAATAAAATCGAGCGCACAGCCATGCAACCTCCATAGGAAACAATTGGCAGTAGAATGGTGATAGCTGAAGAGCTTCGTGACTTTCAATGTGGAACTGTCATAGGGTGGCAACTTTCCAACAAAGTCAGTTTGTAAAATTTCTGCCGTGGTCAGCTGTGAAAGCTGTTATTATGAAGTGGAAACACCTTGGAGCAACAACGGCACAGCCGCGAAGTGGTAGGCCACACAAGCTCACAGAACGGGGAAGCTGAGTGCTGAAGCGTGTAAAAACCATCTGTCCTCGATTGCAACACTCACAACAGAGTTCCAAACTGCCTCTGGAAGCAATGTCGGCACAATAACTGTTTGTTGGGAGCTTTAACTGGGTTTCCATGGCTGAGCAGCCCCACACAAGCCTAAGATCACCATGCTTAATGCCAAGCATCAACTAGAGTGGCTTAAAGCTTGTCGCCATTGGACTCCGGTGCAGTGAAAACACCTTCTCTGGAGTGATGAATCATGCTTCACTATCTGGCAGTCCGACTGACAAATCTGGGTTTGGTGGATGCCAGGAGAACTCTACCTGCCCGAATGCATAGTGCCAACTGTAAAGTTTGGTGGAGGAAGAATAATGGACTGAGGCTGTTTTTCATGGTTTAGGCTAGGCCCCTTAGCTCCAGTGAAGGGAAATCTTAACGCTACAGCATACAATGACATTCTAACGATGACGATTCTGTGCTTCCAACTTTGTGGCAACAGTTTGGGGAAGGCCCTTTCCTGTGTCAGCATGACAATGTCCCTGTGCACAAAGCGAGGTCCATACAGAAATGGTGTGTTGAGATCGGTGTGGAAGAACTTGACTGGCCTGTACAGAGCCCTGACCTCGACCCCAATCGAACACCTTTGGGATGAATTGGAATGCCGGCTTCGAGCCAGGCCTAATTGCTTAACATCAGTGCCCGACCTCACTAATGCTCGTGGCTGAATCGCAGTAAGCCACCGCAGCAATGTTCCAACATCTAGTAGAGTGGAGGTTGTTATAGCAGCAATGGGGGACCAACTCCATATTAATAGACATGATTTTGCAAGGAGACGTTCGACAAGCTGGTGTCCACATACTTTTAGCCATGTAGTGTATGTTTCCACAAAGACCATTTCTATGCCGTTCCACACCTTTCCAGAACACATACATAAAGACACACTAAATCCACACACACACACACACACACACAGCTAATTCATTATCAACTTCATATCTTAAATGAATCCAGGTATTTATGTTGTCTTGGGCTGTTTTTAAAGTGCCTATGTACAGACATTTGCATAGGCTCTTGTGCAGGCCAGTCAAGTTAATCTTCATTAACGGGAAAAGTCTCATTGCAATAGTTAGATAGTGGAGGGTGATGATTCTCTATACAAAGACAACATAATGTACAGTAAACATAGTTCACGTAGGAGTGTAGGATTGATTAACCTCTTCACGATAATTGTCAACTAGCATGTTACATTGCCATGTGCGGCTGTTACAATGTAACGGTGCTGTTGTTACAATGTAACCACAGTCTGAAGGCAAAATGGGCCTTAATCATATTTTCAATAACCCATTATTAGGTAGCCTAATAACCCCACTGTGCATTGTTTTGTCGATAATAAGCATGATGACAGAACATGAAACAGCCTTGTTATATTTGAGAACATTGTACAGGAGGTAATCCAACCTACCTTCCTCTGCTGTCGACAGAAGCACACATTCCAGCAGGACCAGCCAAAGTGGGGCAATGCGCCTGGATATGAAATTCATAATGGCATACAGATTATCCGTAATATAAACGAACTCCTTCGGTTGTGTTGGTCAAAAAAAACAACAACGTGTAACTGGGAATTCCGTGGCACCGTCAGCTGGACCGTGTACCCATTGGCCGCAACACCGACCACATCTGACACGGATCACAGTTCAAACACCAGTTTCACTGGAAACGAGTAATTCAAAAATGTGGTCACAGCATTTCAAGGAAAACCTTGCTTTTTGACGGACGGTTCCCAAGTCAATATCTCATGGAATAAGTCGATAAAAAAAATCAAACACCAGTTTCTTTAAAAATCGAGCATAGTCAATCAAATATCAACTTTCATATGAGGGAAAACTTTGCTTTATAGTGCTATAGAATATTGTATAGCTTGGCTATACAATTATATAGCACCGTTGTCCTTTGTCTTCTCTGTCATGTTCAGAAAGGGGACGCATGTATGTGAAACTTATCGTATCCTTGGGATGTATTCGGTCCACTCTTTGTCCGCCAGCCCTCTACTTCTCCCAAATGTCCTCTCAATTCGATGTCTCGACTCCGCAATTAAAGCACTTGAATCCCCCCTCAATTCTCAACATGAACTAAAATAATGTTACTGCTGCGTTTTGTACGTTTCGGTAGCCTATTTTCTTTCCAAACGACCAGAACAATAATTGTATGAATTTTTTTTTTCCTAAAAAAATGTAGTCGATTGGTCGGGAACAACTGCGTGTCTCGTTGCCACTGCCTGTACGTTTCCAGTGATGTGGAATGATTGACAAATTAGAGAGTTTAAATATTAATATATTTTTTTAACGATAAATCACTTTCAGGTAATAATAAACAGAAAACAAAAAGTTATGGACTTATCCGCCGTCCAGTCGCAGTCGTCTCACTGGGGATGTTTCACCACACGCAATCAGAGTCGAAAAGCACTAACCTCCACTGACTGCATACGCCCCGCCTTCACGCACATATTTTCGGCCAATCATAGGTCAATTTGAGCTGTCAGTCAAATAGGAATATGCAAATCAATGTATGTATTCACTCGACCCCTACTTTTGTGATATTTTTTTGCGATCTTGTATCTTGTATCTTGTTGAGAGTTTCTGTAGCCTAAATAACGGGAGTGATATTGCTCATACCAAAGTGTTATCGTGTCTCATTCATGATACACACATTGAAATAGCCTATAGGTTTTTGGGATGTGGAGATCATATTACACTGTTCTATTTTATGGTCTTAAATTTCATCCCAGTCTTCTCTGCAAGCATACAATATATGTAGGCTACTTACTACAATCTATTTGGAGAAGAAACCAGCAGACTTGTGTCTGGTTTCATGTCATTCCCATGCAAATAAATGCACTCTCAATTCAGGGTCGCAGGGGCCCACTTTGTGTATTGGCCTGTTATTTCCTCGGCAGTGACTTCGTGAAAGTGAAGGAGCGGTTTGTCCTTTTCTTACGTAAATGATCTGGAAAACCGGTGGAAAACAATTAGTAGCAGTGAAAGTCTGTCACTCTCAGCTGAGAACAAGAACGCGTTGAGAATTAAAAATAATGCTTATTACGATATACAGTACATTTTATAATGATATTCTATGATATACTTATATTATGGTATAGTCCGCAAGTCAGAAAACCGACATTTCTGGTGTTAGACCTAAGTGATGTTTTATTCATTTCTTTAGGGTGTGTGTGACTTAATGGCCTACAAATCTTTTTCACACCCCACATTTAGCGCATACTATGCTCACATCACCATGCTGTGTTTTCATGTGTTGCTGCCAGGCTATGTTGTCTTAGGTCTCTCTTTATGTAGTGTTGTGGGGTCTCTCTTGTCATGATGTGCATCTTGTCCAATATTTGTATTTAATTTTTACTCCCAGCCCCCGTCCCCGCAGGAGGCCTTTTGCCTTTTGTTAGGCCGTCATTGTAAATAAGAATTTGTTCCCAACTGACTTGCCTAGTTAAATAAAGGTAAAAAAAACATAAAAAAACAAACATCAGGTAAGCATTTCTACTCGAGATACTAGGCGACGTAAATCTCCTTCTCCTCCACAGAAACTGCTGTAACATAAATTCATGTATCCTACATTGCTGAATGTGATAATCCGTTTAAAATAACAAGGGAATTATAATCAAGGGTGTTGAATTGAGCTATTTGCACGAACAGATCCCTTTGACCGACACTTATATGTCACAGATTCAGAATATGAGCAGAATGCACAGAAGACACACAGCCAATACCAAAACCATACCCGTACACCCATTGTGCAGGTGGCGTAGGTGTGTTGCAGTGAGAGGTTTTTGAGCCCAAGGTGGCCCCAAAAAAGTCTGGTCCATGGGTAACTGGGTCAGATGAAGGTTAAATGGGGTCAGGTCTAACTGGGCTTAATCCAAGGCTCTATCCTGTGGCACACACACTCCTGGACACGATCCATTCATACACTACACAATACTACAGCAGCAGTCTACAACACTGTCTTTCACTCTGTCGATGTGAATTAAAGCCAGACGTGGGTGGGAACAAGGCTGGATCAGCAAGTTTCTCAGAGACGGTACGCGTCCGCAGCGGGCCATAAACCCCATGTTCCTTTACACATATGCTAACAGCTCTGAGGGTGTTGGGCGATACTTCCGGGGCTTCCCTCTCTGGGCTGAGACAGAGACATGGCGGAGGTGAGAACAGTGGGAACCAGAAAGAAAGAAGAAAAAAACGAATGAAAGAAACACACCGCGTGAAGAGCTGAGACTCACACGGTGCCACAGTGGTGTGAAGTCGGCGGTGGTTCGGCGTCAGTGTGTGTGAAAGGGGGGGAGGGGTGGAGGGGGGCTATGAGCAGGCTACAGGACATCTGATGCTACTGTTACATCTCGGACCAAAACCCTTCCATCCTCTATCCCCCCCAGACAGTGGAGCAGGTGTGAGGTAGCAATGACCCAATGGCTTTTCTCTGCTTCTGATACGCAAACACAACATTTAGCCTTCCCATCCATAATACCGATGACCGATTTACAACTGCACAGTCACCGCAATTACCCCCAAAGCCGCTCAGCTGCAGTCTTCCTCAGCCCCTTTCCTCCCACCGTGATCACTTCACGTCACCCATCTTTAATTGGGATATCGAAATGGAAACAACATGAAAGTAGGGGGTTGCCATGGTAACCACGGAGGGTAGAAAGGCGCGGGGAGGGTGCTAAGTTGTGCTGTGGAATGCAGGATTTAAATAATAACGCAGACACAAAATAATTCATTATGCAAAAGAGAGGGGCAGGGAGGGGGGGGGAGTTGGGGATGAGAGAGGAGGAGGAGAGGATAAGGACACAGGAGACACAGGAAGTGAGAGTGAGGGAGAGGATGAGAGATGGGCATGAGGGAAAGCGAGAGGGAGAGTGTGTGTGTGTGTGAGAGGGAGGGGAGAGAGAGCTGTGAAAGAACTGCTTTCATGGCTCATGGGCATGGTCACATGTTTAGCCCCCCCCCCCCCCCCACTTCAACCCCTCCCTTACCTTTAGCCCCTCACATCGTAAAAACAGCCCACCCCAAACCAAACCCATATATCCAAACACCAGCACTCTTTCAAATCGGCTCCATAATCCAATACCTCATGCCTATATCCCTAGTTCAGTGACTGCCGAGCCATACACCTGGTTACTTACAGGGAGACAACCCAGGTATGACTGTTAAAGGATGATGATAATGGTGTTGTTCTACAACCTTATGTAATCCATTCAACAGAGACATATGTCTGTAGTGCTGGGATTTCAAATCTTATTGGGATAACAGCTAACCCTAGAGCTGACCCAGTTCTGACCAGAGATAATGAGCTCATGAGTGAAACGGTAATGGAATGCTTGTGACCCAAAGTCCTGAGCCACGGTGAGAAACGTGTGGATGACACAAAGACTGTACACACCACGAGTGTAAGGTGGAACATCAGCACAGAGCGCAAATGAAGGATCCTGCCAGGCCGCACGCCTGCAGCACACACACACACACACACACACACACACACACACACACACACACACACACACACACACACACACACACACACACACACACACACACACACACACACACACACACACACACACACACACACACACACACACACAAAGGAAGAAGCTGAATAGCTAGAATTCACCACAGAGAGTGAAACTAAAAGACTGTAGGAACAGGTACTTATTACTGGTTTTGTGAAGTGTCCCCTGCATATCAAATGGGCAGATTTGTAGTGTGTTAGTTATGCCTATGGTAACTGGCCTCTCAGACTGATCCTAATCACACTTGGGGAGACAATATGGTGTGATTCTCTCTTCTCATGCCCTATTAGTCACACCCGCAGCTACACAGGCAACACACACACACACCTAATGGACTGGTTATATAGTGATTTTCCAATGCCAAAAGTGCTTGACATTGTAAGTGGGTCTGGTTATATAGTGATTTTCCAATGCTCAAAGTGCTTGACATTGTAAGCGGGTAGAGGAGGAGGGGGGGGGGGGCTCACCTCATCCTCTCACACAATTTAGTGCCATGCCTTCTGTCTTCACTGAACACACACACACACACACACACACACACACACACACACACACACACACACACACACACACACACACACACACACACACACACACACACACACACACACACACACACACACACACACACACACATACACACACACCTCTAAATCTCAGGCTCACAGAGGAAGCATCTTTGTTGTGTGATTTCCTAAAGGGAAAAGGGTGGTCCCCTAGGTGTCAGCAGAGTGAGGAGTGAGTGAGAGAGAGAGAGAAGGGGGTGGGGGTGGGGAACATGGAGAGACAGAGAAAAAATGAAAGAGAAAAACAAAAAACAATACTTTTGGGAAAACAAGAAACACACAAAAACACACCACAACAAAAGGAAGGAGAGCCAAAATAAAAGATTGCAGTAGGTGAAACTGGAGACTGTGGAGAAGTACTCTACAATAATGGTATACGAGTGCCCCCTAAAGGACAAAATGTTCTGGTCATTTTCCTCCTCCCAGGCTGAGGACCAACCTTACCTGCATGGTTAGTTCCTGGCTTGTTCCCAAAACACAACATGAAATAGTCTCTGCAAAAACAAAATGGTGCCAGGACACAATTTTTTTCTTCCAGAAAGCTTATTTTAATTAATTGTCTTGTCTTTATAGCTAATTTACAACAAGCGATTCACTTAAATGAAACATATTAGTTTGCTTGATATTGTCATTGTTAAATATCTTTTGCAAGATAAATAATTTCAAACACATGTTCAGCATCAGTTGACCTCGATGTAATCTTATCATCAGTCTATTCAGTAAAAATGTATATATATTTTGTTTAGGAGTATCACACTATGATATGGATGTCTGAGACTGAGAATAAGAAATACATTTGATTTTTCAAATAAAGAAATGAATAACATACTATTATTCCATTCATGTAGAATGTGTGTGCGTGTGTGTGTGTGTGTGTGTGCGCGTGTGTGTGAGAGACCCACTCAAAGTGATGTGTTCCTGTGTATTAGAGGGGGTAGCAGGGCTGTGGGCTCAGGTACCAGTGCTGAGACTGATGGTTTCTCTAATGTCCAATTAGCAGTATGCATTGCAACAGCGTCCAACACACCTCTGTATTTACAACAGCTCTGGCCGCCCCCCAAAAACGGACATTTCTTTAAGTGAAGAAAAAAAAATGATACAAATTAGAATGTACAGACTTCCAAGTGAATACAACTGAAACAGTGAGAGCACTTAATAATAAATAATCAATCCAAAACATTACCACTTTCCATCTCTCACTGGGGGAAAGCAAGTGAGCCTAAAAAGAAAAATCAAAGAACAATAAATATGAACGGTCACTTCCACCAGTAACTTCACCCTTTAAACGTCAAATCAAAAGTTCTAAACAAATGGTTAAAAATACAAACGAGTGTCTGTAAACCCCTGGAATCCATATTTTATTTTGTCTTATTCTCACTCCCCCTATTAAAACCTGCGTTAATGCTGTCAGTGCAAACATATTATTATACTTATATATCATACCTATAACGTATTATTGTATATCTTCGAAGACACCCAAACCCGGTCTCATTGCATATCATCATTACACTATTGCACCAAATCTCATGAGCCTGGAACGCACACACGCAAGCACACACATTTGCATACCCACCCATTCCCATGCACAACCACCCACATACACATACACACGCATACACACACCACCTTACCCCATCCATAAGATTGGACTAGTGTATTATATAGCTACTGTACCTCAACTCAAAACACTCCAGCCACCGGAAGTGAGATGTGTAACTGGAGAAGATAATACACATGCTGCAACTCAGTTATTTCTCAGTTATATCTCAGTTATTTCTCAGTTATATCTCAGTTATTTCTCAGTTATATCTCAGTTATTTCTCAGTTATTTCTCAGTTATATCTCAGTTATATCTCAGTTATTTCTCAGTTATATCTCAGTTATTTCTCAGTTATATCTCAGTTATATCTCAGTTATTTCTCAGTTATTTCTCAGTTATAACTCAGTTATTTCTCAGTTATATCTCAGTTATATCTCAGTTATAGCTCAGTTATATCTCAATTATATCTCAGTTATATTTCAGTTATATCTGTTATAGCTCAGTTATAGCTTAGTTATATCTCAGTCATATCTCAGTTATATCTCAGTCATCTCAGTTATAGCTCAGATATTTCTCAGATATATCTCAGTTATAGCTCATTTATATCTCAGTTATATCTCAGATATATCTGTTATAGCTCAGTTATATCTCAGTTATATCTCAGTTATATCTCAGTTATAGCTTAGTTATTTCTCAGTTATATCTCAGTTATATCTCAGTTATATCTCAGTTATATCTCAGTTATATCTCAGTTATATTTCAGTTATAGCTCAGTTATATATGTTATAGCTCAGTTATATATGTTATAGCTCAGTTATAGCTTAGTTATATCTCAGTCATATCTCAGTTATATCTCAGTCATCTCAGTTATAGCTCAGATATTTCTCAGATATATCTCAGTTATATCTCAGTTATAGCTCAGATATATCACAGTTATATCTCAGTTATATCTCAGTCATCTCAGTTATAGCTCAGATATTTCTCAGATATATCTCAGTTATAGCTCAGTTATATCTCAGTTATATCTCAGATATATCTGTTATAGCTCAGTTATATCTCAGTTATATCTCAGTTATAGCTTAGTTATATCTCAGCTATATCTCAGTTATAGCTTAGATATATTTCAGTTATAGCTCAGATATTTCTCAGTTATATCTCAGATATATCTCAGTTATCGCTCAGATATATCGCAGTTATATCTAAGTTATATCTCAGTTATATCTCAGATATTTGTCAGTTATATCTCAGATATATCTGTTATCGCTCAGTTATATCTCAGTTATAGTTCAGATATATCTCAGTTACACCTCAGTTATATCTCAGTTATAGCTCAGTTATATCTCAGTTATATCTCAGTTATATCTCAGTTATATCTCAGGTATATCTCAGTTATATCTCAGTCATATCTCAGTTATATCTCAATTATATCTCAGATATTTCTCAGTCATATCTCAGTTATATCTCAGATATATCTCAGTTACACCTCAGTTATAGCTCAGTTATAGCTCAGTCATATCTGTTATAGCTCAGTTATATCTCAGTTATATCTCAGTTACACCTCAGTTATAGCTCAGTTATAGCTCAGTCATATCTGTTATATCTCAGTTATAGCTCAGTTATATCTGTTATATCTCAGTTATATCTCAGTTACACCTCAGTTATAGCTCAGTTATATCTGTTATATCTCAGTTATATCTCAGTTATAGCTCAGTTATATCTGTTATATCTCAGTTATATCTCAGTTATATCTCAGTTATATCTCAGATATATCTGTTATAGCTCAGTTATATCTCAGTTATAGCTCAGTTATATCTCAGTTACACCTCAGTTATAGCTCAGTTATAGCTCAGTGATATCTGTTATAGCTCAGTTATATCTCAGTTATATCTCAGTTACACCTCAGTTATAGCTCAGTTATATCTCAGTTACACCTCAGTTATAGCTCATAGCTCAGTCATATCTGTTATATCTCAGTTACACCTCAGTTATAGCTCAGTTATAGCTCAGTCATATCTCAGTTACACCTCAGTTATAGCTCAGTTATATCTCAGTTATATCTCAGTTACACCTCAGTTATATCTCAGTTATATCTCAGTTATATCTCAGTTATATCTCAGTGATATCTGTTATAGCTCAGTTATATCTCAGTTATAGCTCAGTTATATCTGTTATATCTCAGTTATATCTCAGTTATATCTCAGTTACACCTCAGTTATAGCTCAGTTATATCTCAGTCATATCTGTTATATCTCAGTTATATCTCAGTTACACCTCAGTTATAGCTCAGTTATACCTCAGTCATATCTCAGTTATATCTCAGTTATATCTCAGTTATATCTCAGTTATATCTCAGTTATATCTCAGTTATATCTCAGTTATATCTCAGTTATAGCTCAGTCATATATGTTATATCTCAGTTATATCTCAGTTATATCTCAGTTACACCTCAGTTATAGCTCAGTTATATCTCAGTCATATCTGTTATATCTCAGTTACACCTCAGTTATAGCTAGGTTCCTCAGTTATATCTGTTATATCTCAGTTAGTCGTTAGATCTCAGTTACACGCTCAGTTATATCGTCGTGGGTATCTGATATATCTCAGTTATATCTCAGTTATATCTCAGTTATAAAGTTATATCTCAGTTATATCTCATATTATACTCTCAGTTATAGCTCAGTTATAGCTCAGCTATTGGACATCTGTTAAAGCTCAGTTATATCTCAGTTAATCTCATGGGATATATTATATTATTATATATTATATCTATTATATTAGCTCAGTTACACCTCAGTCATATCTCAGTTATATCTCAGTTATATCTCAGTTACACCTCAGTTATATCTCAGTTATATCTCAGTTACACCTCAGTTATAGCTCAGTTATATCTCAGTTACACCTCAGTTATATCTCAGTTACACCTCAGTTATAGCTCAGTTATAGCTCAGTCATATCTGGTATATCTCAGTTATAGCTCAGATATATTTCAGTTATAGCTCAGATATTTCTCAGTTATAGCTAATTTATATCTCAGTCATATCTCAGTTATATCTCAGTTATATCTCAGATATTTCTCAGTTATATCTCAGATATTTCTCAGTTATAGCTCAGCTATACCTCAGTTATTATGTGTTCCTTTGTGTGTTTGTGTGTCAGGACTGTGTGTTGTGGAAGGGCAAATCGATGGTCAAGGACCAAAACAAATCCCAGAACACAAGAGAAAGTTTACCCAAACAAAGCAATGGAATATTGTTGAAGAGATATTACATTTTACAGGCTCTAACTCCTGTTATAAATCGTCATTAAAAATATATATTTGTATCGGCCATTTTGTCTGTTCACCGTGTTATATATACACGAAGCCTTAATTTGTGAGGAAAGAAAGAGAGAGAGAAAGAGTGGTAGAGAGGAAGAGAGATTTAATCCTCACACAGTCCACACACACACACACACACTCTCTCTCACACACACACATTCTCTCACACACACACACACACACACACAGGCCAGTGAGAACACTGTGTGTGGGTCGTTGAGGGTCTATTTGGAAGAGTGATCAGAGAATTGGCTGTGGTGCTCTTAACACTAATGCGCTGAAGCTAAGGACTCTGCTGTTATGCCTTAAAGAGAACATTCAGCATGGAATCTGCCTGGCCGTTACAAACAGGGCAGACGGCCCAGTGCTTTTGGAGATGAGCCGGGTGGATTTAGAATGGCCCTACTGTACGGGCGGACTGTGTGTGCCGTACAGAAGAGACCCCAGAGGTTATACACGAGGTCTTCCATTGTCTATGCACACAGTGAGTTAGCCCCTCCTCTTTCTCCATCTGTACTGCTCCTCTCTCTGTTGAGACATGCTAGAAACTCCCCGCCCATCAAAATGGAGGGGGAAACGGGTGGTGCGCACCGCCCAGTCATTTCTCCTCTTCTTCTTCCTTTCTTCTTATTTTCCATCATTTTCCTCAACTCCCATATCTGTTGCCTTTGAGGACGCATGCACAAATTCAGAATTTGAGTTTATATTTGAGCTGCTTTCGAAAAATGCCCTCGCAAAATGCTATTCATGGGTGATTGAGCGAATGCCAGTCTTGGTTAGTGAGATGATGTTCCTAGTTGTTCATACACGGAGCAAAGCCTTTTCACTAGAATAGAGCCTCCTCCGGGTCAGAGGGACTCAATATGATCTGTGTGTCCCTCCACAGTCTATGCACTCCTTCTCACTCTCTCTCTCTCTCTCTCTCTCCATTTCATGTCCTGAATGGAGAGAGAGAGTTGACA